>NC_134363.1:104462830-104762830 GCF_048569485.1 Anomaloglossus baeobatrachus
CCCTATGTGCCTGGTGCTACCTGGCTACTGCAGTATGATGGCAAGCCTGATGCTTTGCAGGTGTTCCGGAAAAAGATTAGCCCGGTCCTCGATTTGTATCCCTTGACTGACAGGCAACGGGCGGCGGTAGTGCTAGGGCAGCTAACCAGTGCGGCTGAGCAGGAAACGGAGACCTGGACCGACGCGGACCAGGCCTCAGTGACTACCATTTTTGAGAAACTCCAAATCGCTTTTGAGACCCACACGGAAGCAGAATTGCGGATGCAGTTTTATCAATGCCAACAGCTTGTCTCATGTATGCAGTCCTTGAAAAGCCGTTCGAGGGTGCATACTGTTGTTCGAGATGTGAGCAAGTTGCACATTTGGAAGCCCAGATACTGGATCTAAATGAGCAGCTGGCAACTCTGAGATGCATTAGCAATATGGAAAGGAGTGTGCTGCTCACTGAGCAGCAGCTTGCTGGGTCAGATGTGGGGGAGGATCGTAGTAGGGAGCGGCAGGACGGTGAGGTAGGTAGCTGGGTGACAGTTAGAAAGGGGGGTAAAGGGAAAAGTGCTAGGAAGGCTAGTCCTGAACTGACACACCCCAATAGGTTTGCAAACTTGGCAGATGAGGGGGATGTCATTACAGGGGTAGCATTGCTGCAGCAAGGCATGACCTCTGAACGCCAGAGGAGTGTCTGCTCCAGTAAGGGGGGGAATAGGAGTGCAGGGCAGGCAAGACAGGTACTGGTAGTGGGGGACTCAATTATTAGGGGGACAGATAGGGCAATCTGTCACAAAGACAGGGATCGCCGAACAGTGTGTTGTCTTCCTGGCGCTCGAGTTCGGCACATCGCTGATCGGGTTGACAGATTACTGGGAGGGGCTGGGGAGGACCCAGCGGTCATTGTACACATTGGCATAAATGACAAAGTTAGAGGTAGGTGGAAGGTCCTTAAAGATGATTTCAGGGAATTAGGTTGTAAGCTTAAAGCATGGACCTCAAAGGTGGTATTTTCGGAAATACTACCTGTGCCACGAGCCACACCAGAGAGGCAAAGAGAGATCAGGGAGGTTAACGGGTGGCTCAGGAATTGGTGTAGGAAAGAGGGTTTTGGGTTCCTAGAGAATTGGGCCAACTTTTCAGTTGGCTACAGATTCTATGCTAGGGATGGGCTGCATCTTAATGGGGAAGGTGCAGCTCTGCTGGGGCAGAAAATGGCTAGAAGGTTGGAGGAGTGTTTAAACTAGGAATGGGGGGCGAGGGTATTCACTTTATAGAAGGGGAATGTAGTGCAGATAGTGACCAGGGCACAAGTAATGAAATTGGGGGTGGTACGGGGGGAAGGGTTAGGACAGTTAATACAGTAAGCAGGAATACAGGTACAGAGTCATACGTAACGTGCATGTACACTAATGCCCGAAGCCTCACAAATAAGGTGGAGAAATTAGAATTAATATTGTTGGAAGAAAATTATGATATAGTGGGGATATCAGAGACATGGCTGGATGAGAGCTATGACTGGGCTGTTAATTTACAGGGTTATAGCCTATTCAGGAATGACCGTACAAATAAGCGAGGGGGAGGTGTGTGTCTATATGTAAAATCATCCTTAAAACCCATCCTGCGTGACAACATATGTGAGGGTACTGAGAATGTAGAGTCCCTATGGGTGGAGATAAGGGGGGGAGAATGAATAATAAAATACTGATAGGGGTGTGTTATAAGACGCCGAATATTATGGAAGAGGTAGAGAATCTCCTCATAAAGCAAATTGATAAAGCAGCGAGTCTCGGAGAGGTAATTATTATGGGGGACTTTAACTATCCTGATATAAATTGGGGAACAGAAACTTGCAGTTCCAGCAAAGGAAATAGATTTTTGATAACAATGAAAGATAATTACCTTTCACAAATGGTACAGGACCCCACAAGAGGGGGAGCACTACTAGACCTTGTACTAACCAATAGGCCAGACCGCATATCAAATATACAAGTTGGGGGTTACTTGGGGAATAGTGATCACAAAATAATAAGTTTTCATGTATTCTTTAGTAAGATGTCTAGTAGAGGGGCTACAAGGACACTAAACTTCAGGAAAGCAAATTTTAAACGGTTGAGAGATGATCTTAGTGCAATAAACTGGGATGATGTACTAAGTAATAAAAGTACACAAAGCAAATGGGAGACTTTTATGAGCATCCTGAATAGGGCTTGTGCAGAAAATATACCCTATGGGAACAAACATGCTAGAAATAGGAGGAAACCCCTATGGCTAAATAGAGCTGTAAGGGAAGCAATAAAAGAAAAACAGAAAGCCTTAAAAGAATTAAAGAGGGTAGGTAGTGATGAGGCATTATATAATTATAGAAAATTAAATAAAATATGTAAAAAGCAAATTAAGTTAGCTAAGTTTGAGACAGAGAGACTCATTGCGAGAGAAAGTAAAAATAATCCTAAAATATTCTTTAACTACATAAACAGTAAAAAACTGAAAAGCGATAGTGTTGGCCCCCTTAAAAATAGTCTTGGTGAAATGGTGGAAGGGGATGAGGGTAAAGCCAACCTGCTGAATGACTTTTTTTCTACGGTTTTTATACAAGAAAATGCCATGGCAGATGACATGACCAGTGATACTATAAATTCACCCTTGAATATTACCTGCTTAACCCAGCAGGAAGTACGCCGCCGCCTCGAAATCACTAAGGTTGACAAATCTCCGGGCCCGGATGGCATACACCCCAGAGTACTACAGGAATTGAGTTCTGTGATAGATAGACCATTATTTTTAATCTTCTCAGATTCCTTAATAACAGGGTCGGTACCGCAGGACTGGCGCATAGCAAATGTGGTGACCAATATTCAAAAAGGGGACAAAAACTGAGCCGGGAAATTATAGGCCGGTAAGTTTAACCTCTACGGTTGGTAAAATCCTTGAGGGTTTCTTGAGAGATGCTATACTGGAGTATCTCAAGAAAAATAACCTTATGACAGAGTATCAACATGGGTTTATGAGGGATCGATCCTGTCAAACTAATTTGATCAGCTTCTATGAAGAGGTAAGTTCAAGTCTGGACCAGGGAAATGCAGTGGATGTTGTGTATATGGACTTTTCAAAAGCTTTTGATACGGTGCCACACAAAAGGTTGGTACATAAAATGAGAATAATGGGGATAGGGGAAAATATGTGTAACTGGGTTAAAAACTGGCTCAGTGATAGGAAACAAAGGGCGGTTATTAATGGTACGTACTCGGACTGGGTCTCAGTTCATAGTGGGGTACCACAGGGGTCAGTATTGGGCCCGCTTCTTTTCAACATATTTATAAATGACCTTGTTGGGGGCATGCGGAGTAGAATTTCAATATTTGCAGATGATACTAAACTCTGCAGGGTAATCAATACAGAGGAGGATAATTTTATATTACAGGGAGATTTATGTAAATTGGAGGATTGGGCTGAGAAGTGGCAATTGAAGTTTAATGTAGATAAATGTAAGGTCATGCACTTGGGTAGAGGAAATAACATTTATGATTATGTACTTAATTGTAGAACACTGGGTAAAACAGACACAGAAAAAGACTTGGGTGTATGGGTGTGGATGGTAAACTTCACTTTAGTGGACAGTGTCAGGCAGCTGCTGCCAGGGCTAATAAAATAATGGGATGTATTAAAAGAGGTATAAGTGTTCATGAAACAAATATAGTTCTACCTCTGTACAAGTCACTAGTGCGACCGCACTTAGAATACTGTGTACAATTCTGGTCACCGATATATAAGAAGGACATAGCTGAACTGGAGAGGGTGCAGAGAAGAGCGACCAAGATTATTAGAGGAATGGGTGGGCTGCAATACGAAGACAGGTTATTAAACTTGGGGTTATTTAGTTTGGAAAAACGAAGGCTTAGGGGGGATCTAATCACAATGTATAAATATATGAGGGGACAGTACAGAGACCTTTCCAAAGATCTTTTTACACCTAGGCCTGCGACTGGAACACGGGGGCATCCGCTACGTCTTGAGGAAAGAAGGTTTAATCATAATCACAGACGAGGATTCTTTACTGTACGAGCAGTGAGACTATGGAACTCTCTGCCGCATGATGTTGTAATGAGTGATTCACTACTAACATTTAAGCAGAGCCTGGATGCCTTTCTTGAAAAATTTAATATTACCAGTTATGTATATTAGATTTTATGACAGGGTATTGATCCAGGGAACTAGTCTGATTGCCGGATGTGGAGTCAGGAAGGAAATGTTTTCCCCATTGGAACTTGTTTGCCACATTGGGGTTTTTTTTGCCTTCCTCTGGATCAACATGATAGGGTACGGGTTGAACTAGATGGACTTAGAGTCTCCCTTCAACCTTAAAAACTATGATACTATGAACAGCGGCCTGCGGATAATATAAGAGACTATGCCCTGCACCTGCAAACAGCCCTCCGTATGTTGAAGCGGGTGGACACTATTAACGATGCGGACAGCAATAAGATGCTAGTGGAGCAATTCCTGCAAGGGCTGGGGTCTGCGGAAGACTGGAAGCAACTAGGGCTGTGGGCCCTGGAACACCCCAATCTGGACTTTGCAGTATTGAAAGAGCGGGCCATCAAGGCCCTGCAAGCCCGAACACCAGACGCTCCTGAGGCGCTGCTCCAATCTCAGTGGCACCTCCTCTCCCGGCTCTACCGGCCCCTGCAGCGCCCGTCGGGATCATGGAGGAACTGGCTGCTCAGGTCCGCCGCATGGATGGAGACCTAGCCAAGATCCTCACCGCACTCCAGCTTCCGACGAGAGTCAAGCCCCCAGGGAGGATTCAGCTCACCGACAGCCCGGAGGACGTCCCCTGGATGCAGCGGAGAAGGACCAATGACTCGCGGTATAAGCCTCCTATTTGTTACAGGTGCAGCAAGCCTGGCCACTACTCTAGGCGATGCCCGTTAAACGAGCAACCCCTGGGGCCAAGGGCCAAGCCTCAGGAGTAGACACCAATGGCCCCCCTGACTGGCAAGACCGGTACGTTGGAGCTTGCCCCATCATCCCTCTGGCAGTGGACGGCATCCTGCTCATGGCCCTATTGGACACAGGATCACAGGTAACCACTATACCATATACATTGTACCAGCAGTATTGGGGTACTGATGAACTTGCCCCCCCTGATGATAGCCTGACCCTTGTTGCGGCCAATGGACTCCCTCTGACCCAGGTGGGATACAAACAAGTGACCCTGACTGTGGGACGTGCGGAGTTAAAGCACCAAGGAATGATTGTGGTGATGAATTGAATGAACCCAGCAGGGTGGATAAAAATCAATGTTTTTTTTTTAAAAAATAATAAAAAAAAAAAATCGGATTTTTTTTATTTAAATCGGATTTTTTTCAATAAACTGCTTTTTGAGGAAAATATTTTACCATCCAAAGGTTCTTCCATCATGAGATAAAGCTGAGTTGTTTAACTCAGTAGAATAAAGGCTGTATATGTGTAACATTCACAATGCCATGCTCTTCCAGAGGTTTCTGTAGGATTAGTGGGCAGTTTCTCTCGTATATTATCACAGACGCTCGCTTTACTTACGCAGTTCTCAAAACTGAATTTGACTCCGCAGAGGTCCCAGCCTCTTCTTCACGGCAAAAATATTACAACATGAATAGAGTTGAGAAAAAGACCTTAATCCTATTGTTCTACAAACCTATGAATACAGAATCAACCCCTTCAGTGCCAAGTCCAAGAAGTTAGACAATATGTTTCTGATTGTTTGGAGTGGAATAGATCTGCACAACACAAGAAGAATGTGAATCTAAGTGTGAGGAGGAGGAAGGGCAAGCAGACAAGAAAATGAAAGTGAAACTTTGAGCACAATACTGCAGCATAGCCACAGACAGACAAGTCTGGATCTGTTTGTGTGTACGATCTGAGGTTTATTACATTCTTTCCTTATAATGGCAGCAGGCCGTAAAAGAGACCCAGTTTGGGAATATTTTAATGAAGCTCCTTCGCCTATCGGTAAGGCTGGCATGCGTGCAAAATGCAAATGATGCAACAAAGAGATACAAGGCCTGGTGGCGCGAATGAGGCAACATCATGAGAAGTGCGCTGGTGAAGATGACCAAAGAAACACTTCTGAACAGGCAGGATCTTCAGGTTGGTAAACATTTTTACTGAATCCTATTTCTAAAGACTGAACTGTCATGTGTGAGAAAAATTATATTTCTTATTATTACTGCATGTTACTGTCATTTGGTACAGTTATGAAGAAAAACAAATATTCCTTTTGGGGCAGGGGCAGTGATGTGTTGTGTACAATAAGCAGAAATTGTATAATAAACAATAAAATAACAGCATTGACTTTTTTTGTTTAGGGGAATTCATGGATTCTGGAAACTATCCACCTCCAAGATCACCATCATCCTGTTCTACAGTTTCAGAGTTATGCATCCAGGATAGTGCTTCATTAGCAGCAGCATCATCATCAGACACCCACAGCCACATATCACCATCACCCAAAAGGAAGAAAAAACCTTTACCTCTTGGAACCACCATAGATAGGTTTGTGATAAGAACTAGCAGATTAGAAAAAGAGTTGATTGATGAAAAAATTGCCCAGTTTATTTATGCAACGAACTCTTCTTTCCGTCTGACTGAGAACCCACATTTCATTAATATGGTTCAGTCACTGAGACCAGGATACAGTCCACCCAGCAGAGCTGATGTTGCAGGGAAACTGCTGGATCAAGTGTATGACAGAGAAATGGAGCAATGTGCAACAGCTCTGGAGGGTAAAATTGTTAACCTAAGTATTGATGGGTGGAGTAATGTCCACAATGATCCTATTGTATGTGCTTGTATAACAACAGAAGAAGGTAAAGTCTTCCTTGCACAAACAACTGATACGTCAGGAAATGCACACACAACAGAATACTTACAAAAAGTGGCAGTAAAAGCTATAACGACATGTGAACAAAAATTCAAATGTCTAGTACGCAGTTTTGTCACTGACAATGCTGCAAACGTATCCAAGATGAGAAGAGATTTAGAAGAGCAGGGAGGGAATACAAAGCTGCTAATAACATATGGTTGCAGTGCTCATTTGCTGCACCTCTTAGCCAAAGACTTAAGTGTTCCAGAGATAAAGGCTAATGTTGTTGAAATTGCTAAATACTTCCGTAATAATCATTTTGCTGCAGCAGCTCTGAAAAGGATGGGTAGAACCAAGCTAACGCTCCCACAAGATGTTAGATGGAACTCTGTGGTGGACTGTTTTGAGCAGTATATCAAAAACTGGCCTATTCTGATGACACTTTGTGAAGAAAATCGAGATAAAATAGATGGCACTGTCACGGCCAAAATCCTCAACATTGGGCTTAAGAGAAATGTTGAACATATGCTGAGCTTCCTGAAACCCATCTCTCAAGCTTTAAACAAAATACAGAAAAATAACTGTTTTATTGCGGATGCTGTTGAAATTTGGAAGGAACTGAGTGAACACTTAAAAACAGAACTACACATGGACAGAATTAAATTACAAGCAGTAAACAAACGAATGGGACAAGCACTGACTCCAGCTCATTTTTTGGCAAATATTGTCAATATCCAATAATATCAGGGTCAAAACCTAAGTGCTGAGGAAGAGGAGTTAGCTATGACATGGGTATCCAGCAATCATCCACTTTAATGCCAACTATAATAAACTTCAGAGCTAAGGGGGAACCCTTCAAGAAATATATGTTTGCTGAAGATATTTTAAGGAAGGTCACACCAGTAAACTGGTGGAAGTCACTTAAGCGCTTGGATTTAGAGACTGTTCAAGTAATGATTTTACTTTTAACAGCAGTAGCTTCTTCTGCAGGCGTTGAAAGAATATTCTCTTCCTTTGGACTCATTCATTCTAAATTGAGAAATCGGTTGGGACCCAATAAAGCAGGAAAGCTTGTTTTTCTTTTCCAGATTATGAATAGGAACAAAGAAGAAGATGATGATGAAGATGACGACAAGTGAGCTACAGAGGACAGCAGGGACAGTAGTATTTAAGTTTTTCATGTGTCGGCTGGGCTGACAGTCTAAATTTCCTAAAATATATATATATATATATTTTGTTTAGCCAAATTAGTTAACAAACATGGATGTTTGTTTAAGCAAATAACTTATGCTGTAATGTCGTTATTGTTTCAGTTGAATAAATCTATTTAAATTGTTATTAAGGTCAGGATTATTTTTCTCCTTCCTAAGTACAACAGAACAGTGGTGTCCAAATATGAATGATTAACCCATTAAACTGGGGAGAAAAAAGTAATATAAAAAGTGATTCTAAAAATCTTCATCTACTTGCATGTTAAAGTAGCAAGAACTAGTTTAGGTAGAAACTTTGATTTAAATCACTGATTTAAATCAAGCCTTACTGACTAGTGATTTAAATCGTGATTTAAATCGTGATTTAAATCAGTTAGATTTAAATCAAATCCACCCTGGAACCCAGTGACCATAACCCAAAAGTAATCCTAGGGACCAATGTGATGGAGCATTGTATGAGTGAGGTGCTGAGTTTGTTGCAGCAGTTGGCCACCACAGCAGGAGGAGGTCGACAGAGGGCTGTGCAGCGTGAGATCCGGGCCCTCCTATATCGGCAACAAGTGAATTCGACGGGTGGAGAGATTGGTGGAGTAAGGGTGATGGATGTGGCCCCCTTGGTGGTGCCACCCAGAAGCGAGATGATGATTTGGTGCAGGGCAGCAGTAGGCCCACAGGGGCGCGACTACCTGGCGATGGTGGAACCCATGCCTTCTGAACACTGGCCCACGGTGATGGCAGCCAGAAGGGTGGTTGACGTCAAAAAGGGGAGAGTGCCTGTGAGAGTGCTGAATTGTGGAGAGGAGGAAGTTAGGCTTCCCTGTTACACTACTCTTGCCAAGTTGCTTACCCTAGACCCTCACACCATTCACAAAGCCGCCCCTCCTACCTCAGCACCCACTGCCAGTAACCATATACCCCCCGAACAGTTAGAGGAGTGGTGCCAGGAAATACATGTAGGCACTGAAGCCACACCCACGCATCACAAAGAGGGGGTATACACGGTAGTACAGGAGTATGAACAGGTTTTCAGCAAGCACCCATTAGATTTCGGGAGGATTAAAGGGGTTCAACACCATATCCCTACAGGCATACATCCACCCATCAAAGAAATGTATAGGCCTATCCCGTCCGCACATTATCAATGCGCCAAAGACATGTTGAGGAACATGAAGGAGGCAGGGGTCATTCGGGATAGTTGTAGTCCCTGGGCAGCCCCACTGGTGCTGGTGAAGAAGGACGGCACCATGAGAATGTGTGTGGATTACCGGAAGATCAACCAGATCACGCATAAAGATGCCTATCCTCTCCCCCGTATCGAAGAGTCGCTAGCTGCGCTGAGAACTGCTAACTTCTTCTCTACCCTTGACCTTACCAGCGGATACTGGCAGGTGGCGGTCACACCAGAGAACCATGAGAAGACTGCATTCGCCACTCCCATGGGACTCTGTGAGTTCAACAGCATGCCGTTTGGGCTGTGCAATGCCCCTGGAACCTTCCAACAGCTCATGGAGTGTTGCCTGGGACATCTCAATTTTGAAACTGTCCTGCTGTATCTGGATGATGTGATCGTATACTCCCAGACGTACGAGGCCCACCTGGAGCACCTGGTGAAGTGTTCGCGTCCCTGGCCAAGTATGGGATGAAGCTGAAGCCCTCCAAGTGCCACCTACTGAAGCCTAGGGTACATTACCTCGGACACGTGGTGAGCGCAGAAGGTGTCGCCCCAGATCCCAAGAAGATCACTGCTATCCAGGACTGGCCGAGACCGACCACAGTGAGAGAGGTGAGACAGTTACTGGGCCTGGTGGGCTATTATCGCCGCTTCATCAAGGGGTATACGAAGATGGCTGCAGCTATGCAAGACCTCCTCGTGGGACAGACCAAGGGTGGCAGGGCCCCTGGGCCCCCGTTCGTGTGGGAGGAGAGGCATGAAGAGTCCTTTCACCAGCTAAAGACGGACTTGATAGGAGAAGAAGTCCTGGCGTACCCCGACTACAGCCTCCCGTTCGTCCTCTACACCGACGCCAGCAATGTGGGCTTGGGAGCAGTCCTGTCCCAGGTCCAGGACGGGAGAGAAAAGGTGATCGCCTATGCCAGCAGAAAACTCCGGCCCACGGAAAGGAAACCCGAAAATTACAGCTCCTTCAAGCTTGAGTTCCTGGCTCTAGTGTGGGCAATAACCGAGAGGTTCCAACATTACCTCGCAGCGGCAAAATTCACTGCCTACACGGACAATAATCTGTTGACCCATCTGGACACGGCCAAACTGAGCGCTCTGAACGGTGGGTGGCTAGGCTGTCTAACTATGACTTCACTATCAAATACAGAGCCGGCCGCAAGAACACCAACGCGGACGCGTTGTCCCGGATGCCCCACCTGCTGGATGGGGGGGTCGGAAGAAGATGACCTCGAAGAAATCGAGTTCCCCGCATTCCATCAGCCACCAGTCGAAAGACTATATGTCAAACAACAACAGGCGAACCTGGACCCGCTACTCAGTCAGGGATGACAAGAAGCCCAAGACCAAGAGCCAGCCGTCCAGCTGGTCAAGACCATGATTGAGCAGGGCTCCTCCGGAATGGACCCTGCAGCTTCCTCTGAGGCCCAGCGGCTGTGGAAAGAACGAGCCTGGCTGTACCTGCACGAAGGGAAGCTGTATCGAGGGTTGATCAAACCGAAGACTCACGAGAAGGTTCCTCAGCTGGTGGTCCCTCAGGCCAGCGTGCCCAGAGTCCTACGGGCATATCACGATGGTGCTGGGCATTTCGGCTGGAAAAAGCTGGAGATATTGCTGAGAGAGCGGTTCTATTGGAGTGGGATGCGAGAATCTGTGGAGGCCTGGTGCCGAGAGTGTGGCCCCTGTACGCTGAGAAGGAAGGATGAAGTCAGCCAAAGAGCTCCTCTACAGCCGATCATCACCCATCAACCACTGGAGCTGGTTACCTTGGACCACGTCAAGATCACACTCAACCGGAATGGATATACCTATGCCTTGACCATCTTGGACCACTACTCCAGATTCATGGTGGTTGTTCCAGTCAAAGATTTGACCGGCCGTACCGCAGCTAGGGCATTCCAGGCCTACTTCTGTCGACTGCACGGATACCCAGAGAGGGTGCTTACAGACCAGGGTTCAGCCTTTGAAGCAGAGGTGTTTCAAGAATTTTGCCAATTATACGGCTGCAAGAAGATCAGGACCATGCCATATCATGTCCAGACTAATGGGATGTATTTGAAGATGAACCACCTGGTCCTGGATCTCCTCAAGGTGTTACCGTTGGAAGAGCGGAACCTGTGGCCAGAAAAGCTGCCTGACGTGGTAGACATGTACAATAACATCCCCTGTAGTTCTACCAAATGCACCTTGGCGTATCTGATGAGAGCCCGACCGGGCCGGCTGCCAGTGGACCTAGAAATGGACTTGGAGGCTCCAGAGGCCCTTCCTTCGACTGCCGGCTGGGATACCCGGCGGCAAATCCAATACCGACGGATCCAGGAGTATGTGGAGAAGAATCTCGGTCAGAGCCGAGAGAAACAAGCACAACGCTTCAACAAACGAGCGCCAGCCATCCCCTTTGAGCCGGGGGATGTAGTGCTGAAACGGAAGAGAAGGACCCATAAGCTTGATGACCAGTAGGAAAAGACCCCGTATGTCATACAGCCCACTGATTGGGAGAATGAGAAAGCTTATCTGATCAGTCGCGACCAGGGGAGGACCACAACTACAGTTTCCAGGGGCCACCTGAAGAAATGCCCTCACCCCTTGAGCTGCAAATGAGGTTCCGGTTCCCACGCCAAGCGGGGAAAAGGAGAAGGAGGTGATCCACACAGTGATGGGTGATTTTCCAGCAGACTGGCTGATGCAGAACGGTGCGGTGATTGTTCCGGTGATAATGTTCCCACAACACGTGGAAGAAATGGAGACGGAAACGCCCGCCAGTGAGCCACTCGAACTAGCGCCCAGGGATGCACCTATACCCCCTCCCCTTGGGTCTCCACTTGCCATATATTACAGACGGGAAGAGGAAACGGTCGTCTCCTCTATCCCCTTGCCCGCTATTAGCGACATTGTTCTCCGAAGGTCCACACGCCCCAACCTAGGTAGGCCCCCGCTTAGGTATAGGGAAACTACCATCTAGGGGTGCAGTATATTGATTGTGTAAATAGCTGAATGAATGAACACCAATCATCTGAGTTGTCACCTGATTATCAACAAGTTGATTATACCGGCCGTTGCCAACAAGTTGTCCCCGTGGGGACTTTGTGTGTTATCTACTAGTTTTTCTAGAGACAAGGCTGAGAACTTGCAGGCCAACCACGAACTTGTGGCCTTGTAAATAGTTTGTTGGGCTGTTTTCCGTTACCCGCCTCCGGAGAGGCAGATTGGAGGAAGGAGCTGCAGCAGACTAGGCTGGGATCCGGCCACAACCAGGACCGTTGGCCATCCTCCGGGGGTCAGGGGTCCCCCTGGACGTGGGGTCCCCTGAAGTGACAGCCGGGTGCGAGACACCGTACCCGTTCCCCGCTTGGGTGACCTGGAACCGAGTTCCTGCTTCCGGACTGGGGAAGAGGGGTGCTGCCCGTTTCTTAGGGGCAGCATCAAGGTTTAGGTTGCTTGGGTGGGGAAGCGAATGAACATGAACCCGTCCGTTATTATTAAAAATGTTTTTTATGTGTTTTGAAACGTTAAAGTGCCATGCCTCCCGTAAGAGAAGAACTACAAATATGCTTGTGTTAAATGTTTTACATGTTAATTTATATTTTACAGAAAAATAAAACCGGTGATGGACGGGCAGCCCACGGACGGTCTGCATTTCACCAAGGGGGAATGTGATGCCCTGGACTAGCCAGGTAGTCACATACATACCAACATACACACCCCCACCCTAGGCAGTTACAGCAGCCAAACACAAAACCCTTGTTGCCTCCCTCCAGGGCCTGATGTCCACAACAGGTGGGCCGGAGCCAGGCGGTTGGCCCCACCCACCGAGGAGTTCACAGGCCTGGAGGCGAGAAAAGTGACAGTTCTGTCTTGGAGGTGAAAGTGAGAGGAGTGAACACTTGGGTGTTTGGGTTGGAGCCCAGACACTGACAGCAGGTAGTCACAGACATAACACCTTACACACCCCTTCCCCTGGATAGTCACACCAGTCAGACAAAAACCCTTGTTGCCTCCCTCCAGGGTCTGATGTCCACACCAGGTGGGGCGGGGCCAGGTGGTTGGCCCCACCCACCGAGGAGTTCACAGGTCTGGAGGCAGGAAAAGTGACAGAGATTCGTGTAGACAGTGAAAGTGAGAGGTCAGAAACTGTCCGTGTCTTGGTAGGGGCCCAGACACAAACAGCAAGGTTGGAAGACGGTGGTGGCCATCTGCAGGAGTTAGTGGACCTCTGCGGAACCGTAGGACAGGGGTTGGGCAGTGGCCCGCCGGTACCGAACCGGGGAGTGGAGTGAAGCTAAGCACACAGGCAGGGCCATCGGATCCCGACCAGGCTTGGAGCCGCCGACAATGGTCAAATCCGAGTGTGACCGGAACCCCAGGGGTTTCCCAACAACCAAGACCCGACAGAAGGCAAACAGTCCACACCGTGAGGATATACAGCCACCGCCATAGGCTAGAGATCCAAGGGCCAGCGCCTGCGGGCAAAACGGGTCCTTCGGTACCTATACGCCGGGGAGCGGACTACCGGTGAGCAACCACAGGAGTCAGAACATTCTAACCAGGTGCAGGGAAAGACAGCCACCATCACACTGTCCGGGGAGAGCACAAACACAGCAGCCGGCTGCGGGACCCGTGCATGCAGCCGTTTGGTTTACCAGAGACTCTGTCATTGACTGCCTGAGTGAGTACACCAGTGTCATCCGGCAACGCGCCGCGCTGCCCCTGCAACCCTGCACCCCAGCCATCCAGCCTCCCCGTTATACCACCGGGCCCCGGGATCACCAACCCCTACCCACGGAGGGGACAACATCCCAGCTGCTCCCTACCATCGCTCCCGGGATCCCCGTTACCAGCAGCGGTGGTGCCCTTTATCACCACGACCCGTGGGTGGCGTCACGAACTATCTCCCTAAACAAACCACTCCCTTTTCAGTCGTGGACGAGAAGCGCTGCTCGAGTCCCTGGGTCCGGCCCACCGCTCGAGCCACCAAGCAGCAGCAGAAGCCCCGGACCCGAGCGTGGCGAGCGCGTCCCCTCCGCCCGCGACATAGTATATTAAAGGTTTATTATATGGAGGTGTAGTATATTACAGGTGTATTATATGGGGGTGTAGTATATTACAGGTTTATTATATGGGGGTGTAGTATATTACAGGTTTATTATATGGAGGTGTAGTATATTACAGGTGTATTATATGGGGTGTAGTATATTACAGGTGTACTATATGGAGGTGTAGTATATAACAGGTGGACTATATGGAGGTGTAGTATATTACAGGTGTACTATATGGAGGTGTAGTATATTACAGGTGTACTATATGGAGGTGTAGTATATTACAGGTGTACTATATGGAGGTGCAGTATATTACAGGTGTACTATATGGAGGTGTAGTATATTACAGGTTTATTATATGGGGGTGTAGTATATTACAGGTTTATTATATGGAGGTGTAGTATATTACAGGTGTATTATATGGGGGTGTAGTATATTACAGGTGTACTATATGGAGGTGTAGTATATTACAGGTGTATTATATGAGGGTGTAGTATATTACAGGTGTACTATATGGAGGTGTAGTATACTACAGATGTATTATATGGAGGTGTAGTATATTACAGGTGTACTATATGGAGGTGTAGTATATTACAGGTGTACTATATGGAGGTGTAGTATATTACAGGTGTATTATATGGAGGTGTAGTATATTACAGGTGTACTATATGGAGGTGTAGTATATTACAGGTGTACTATATGGAGGTGTAGTATATTAAAGGTGTACTATATGGAGGTGTAGTATATTACAGGTGTATTATATGGGGGTGTAGTATATTACAGGTGTACTATATGGAGGTGTAGTATATTACAGGTGTATTATATGGGGGTGTAGTATATTACAGGTGTACTATATGGAGGTGTAGTATATTACAGGTGTACTATATGGAGGTGTAGTATATTACAGGTGTACTATATGGAGGTGTAGTATATTACAGGTGTATTATATAGGGGTGTAGTATATTACAGGTGTACTATATAGAGGTGTAGTATATTACAGGTGTATTATATGGAGGTGTAGTATATTACAGGTGTACTATATGGAGGTGTAGTATATTACAGGTGTACTATATGGAGGTGTAGTATATTAAAGGTGTACTATATGGAGGTGTAGTATATTACAGGTGTACTATATGGAGGTGTAGTATATTACAGGTGTATTATATGGGGGTGTAGTATATTACAGGTTTATTATATGGAGGTGTAGCATATTACAGGTGTATTATATGGAGGTGTAGTATATTACAGGCGTAGTATATGGGGATGTAGTATATTACAGGTGTAGTATATGGGGGGGTGTAGTGATGTAGTATATTTTATGTGTAGTATATGGGGGGGTGTAGTGATGTAGTATATTACAGGTGTAGTATATAGGGGGTGTAGTGATGTAGTTTATTACAGGTGTAGTATATAGGGGGTGTAGTGATGTAGTATATTACAGGTTTAGTATATGGAGGGGGTGTAGTGATGTAGTTTATTACAGGTGTAGTATATAGGGGGTGTAGTGATGTAGTATATTACAGGTTTAGTATATGGAGGGGGTGTAGTGATGTAGTTTATTACAGGTGTAGTATATAGGGGGTGTAGTGATGTAGTATATTACAGGTTTAGTATATGGAGGGGGTGTAGTGATGTAGTTTATTACAGGTGTAGTATATGGAGGGGGTGTAGTAATGTAGTATATTGGGTAGAACTGAGTTAATTATATTAGTCCGGCCTTCTAAAGTAATCCAAATTTCTCATGCGGCCCCATGGGAAAATTAATTGCCCACCCCTGCTCTAGAGCCTAAATTGCAACAGTACTTCTGAGACTCATTGTGTGAATGTGTTCTAGTACTGCTAATAATGAAGTATGCTTTGTTGCTGAGATGAAATACTGGACAACCAGTTTTACTCATACCATTAAGCCACTAGAAATAATGAGCCCACCAGCACACAAGCTATTACGCACATAAAGGTGCATCTCAATAAATGAGAATATCAAAAAGATAATTTATTTCAGTAATTCAATACAAAAAGGGAAACACATATATTATATAGAGTCATTACACAAAGAGTGATCTAATTCAAGTGCTTATTTCTGTTAATGTTGATGATTATGGCTGTGACGCCCTGGACTAGCCAGGTAGTCACAGGTAGACCCCCGCATTACACCTGTCCCCCAATAAGGTAACATCAGCCAACCAGTAAAACCTAGTCACCTTTCTCAGTGCTTGATGGACACACCAGGGGGTAGAGCCAGGCGGTTGGCTACGCCCACCAAGGAGAAAAAAAGGGCCTGAGGCAGGAAACACAGAAGCAGATGAGTTTTAGTGTTAAGGAGTGGAGGAGGTCAGGCCTATAGGACAGGCCTGTGACAGTTTGACAGGTGCCAGGGTCGGAGCCCTAGTACCTTGGCTAGGAGGCAAACGGCGGCCTTAGCCTGCAGGAGCCGGGAAGACGGCTCGGTGTAACCATGGTGGACCGGGACAGGGTAGTGGCCCGCCGGTACCGACCGGAAACCGGAGCACACAGGGGGGTACTGAGACCCTGAAGCGAGGTCCAGAATCCACTGAACTGAGTTAATTAACTGATTGCGGTCTGGACTATAGGTCCTTTCCCACCCAAGTCCCGACTGAAGACAACAGCCCACCGAGGGGGATAGAAAGCCACCGCACAGGCAGAGAGATCCCACGGGCCAGCGTCTGCGGGCAAAAGGCTCTCCCGACATTCACAAAGCCCCGGGGAGCGGACTCCCGTCGCTGAAGCGCAGGCAGCCCAAATACACAACACGGTGCAGGAGAAAGGCCAAGACCACCGAACCGGTTGGGGGCCCAGAGGCAGCCAGCTGTGGGCACCGACCACCATCAACTTGGTTTACCAGAGACTTGTGTGTGTCAATAACAGTGAGTACAACAGTGCCATCTGGCCGCGCACCGCCCTGCACCGCCCAGCTACCCCCAACGGGTCCCGGGACACATCCTTGCCCACGGAGGGGTTAACATCTTGCTGCACTACCATCTCCCCTGGGTGCCCCGTAACTGCAGCAGTGGCGTCTACCTTCACCACATCCCTTACCACATCCCGTGGGTGGCGTCACAAACTCAAGCGCAGCTCCGGCTGTGCGCCTACCTAACCCCCCACCAAAAGCGCCAGCATCCCCTTTCAGAGCGAAGTGACCCCGGGTCCGGAGGCGCTCGAGCCACCCACCAACGAACCCGGGCCCGAGCGGCTCGGCTGCAGCCGAGTGCGGGGCGGTACACATCGACTCTTCTGGCATCACGAACAGGATACTTACCTATTCACTTGCCTAGTGAAGTGCGCCTTGAAGTGAAGTCAGCGGTGATCCGTTGCTAAATTTGCAGAATCCGCCATCTTGCGGAGCGAATATTCCCGCCAGAGTCTTCTTCCCCGCAGAAAGGGCGTGAAAAACTGAAGCCCCGCCCCCTGGGAACGCGGCTGTGCAGCAAAATGAGAGGTCGAAAGAAAAAAAACTGACCGGCCAAAGAAGGGAGTGCTGCAAAAAGACCAAGGGGGAGTAGATGGAGGATGTCTGCTCCCAAGCCTGATGCCGATCCCGCGCCGACCGCTGGAGCGGCGGTGCCCGCAGAGAATACCGCCGGCGAGGAGGAGGTTACAGCTCCCGCTCCGGTCGCAGGAGCGGCGGGTCCAGAGGCTCCGGTGGTGACTCCCCGTGCGACAGCTGTCGGCGAACCGCCTGCCGAAGGAAGGATGTCGGCCCCGGCAGTCCGTCCGGCCGCGACGGGAACGGCGCCCGGCTCAGAAGACCTCCCGATAGCCAGCTCGGAGCCAGTGGGGGCGACCGACAAGGAGGATGCGGCTCCCGCCCTGGATGCTGGAGCTGAGGTGGTATGAGATCGATTGCCGCCGGGAACGGCGACGTGGTTGGAGATGAAGCTGGCGCAGTTCTGTATCCAGGTACAAGTCGAGTCGATGCAGCAAGCCTTGGGCTGGAAGCGGGAGATGCAAAAGATGGTGGCTGTGGTGTGGGCAAACGAGAGGCCCGCCTCCTGGAAAGCACCTCGGCAGGATAAGGCCGTGCAAACCCCTCCAGACCTGCCGACCCGTCAGGAGACCAGGCCCGCTCACAGTGAAACCGGCGAACCCCAGATTTTCCAGCTCCCGGAAGAAACGTCGCCGCCTGTGGGGTTGCCCCAGATTTCCGTGCAAGCCTTGGGTGTAAGGAGGACATACATGGGTGCTCAGCTGCACGGCCGTCCCTCTCCACCACTCCCTGACCATGAAGACGAAGAGAAGCCTGTTGAGTGAGGTAGCGGTTCCCGGCTACCATACTGCTCGTCCCCGTTGGGACTTTGTTTGATCCCGTTATTTACCCCGTTTTACAATGAACAAGGCTAAGAACTTGCAAGCCACCGAAAAACTTTTGGGCTTGTAAATAATCCCGGACCACCCTTTCAGGTCCTACAGTTCTGGGGAGGCTGGTTGGAGGAAGGGCCTGCGGCAGAGGAGGTCGAGGTCCCGCCACCATTGGAACCGGTGACAACCCTCTGAGTCAGGGGTCCCCTGGACGTGAGGCCTCTGAGAGACTGCCGGGTAAGGAACTTTTTACCCGGCCCGTATGGGCAATACCTGGACCTGAACCCGATTTCTAGACTGGGGAAAAGGGGTGCTGACCTGTTTTTAGAGGCAGCATCAATATTTAGGTTTGCTTGGGTGGGCAACTGAAAGGACCCGGTCCCGTCCCGTTCCCGGTTAATAAGAATGTTTTTATATGTTTGCAGCGTTTAAGTAACATGCCTCCTGCAAGGGAAGAAACACAAATACGCTTGATTGTAAATACTGTTATTATAATTGTACAAATGTTCCTTTTATCTTTTGCAGTTACAACAAAAATAAACGGTGGTGGTCGGACAGCCCGCGGATGGTCTGTAGTTAGCCAAGGGGGAGTGTGACACCCTGGACTAGCCAGGTAGTCACAGGTAGACCCCCGCATTACACCTGTCCCCCAATAAGGTAACATCAGCCAACCAGTAAAACCTAGTCACCTCTCTCAGTGCTTGATGGACACACCATGGGGTGGAGCCAGGCGGTTGGCCACACCCACCGAAGAGTCCAGAGGGCCTGAAGCAGGAAACACAGAAGCAGATGAGTTTTAGTGTTGAGGAGTGGAGGAGGTCAGGCCTGTAGGACAGGCCTGTGACAGTCTGACAGGTGCCAGGGTCGGAGCCCTAGTACCTTGGCTAGGAGGCAAACGGTGGCCTTAGTTTGCAGGAGCCAGGAAGACGGCTCAGTGGAACCATGGTGGACCGGGACAGGGTAGTTGTACCGCCCCGGGGCTCGGCCAGCTGCCGAGCCGCTCGGATCCGTGCTCGTCGGTGGGTGGCTCGAGCTCTCCACGGACCCGGGGGTCACATCACTCTGAAAGGCGGTTGGCGCTACACGTAGGGACTTCGGTGGGGAGGTCCACGGCCGGAGCTGCGGTGGTTTGCAGGGGATTTAAGTTCGTGATGCCACCCACGGGTTGTGGTGAATGGATGGACACCACCGCTGCCGTTGACTAGGCTCCCGGGGACGGTGTTGCGCAGCTTGGTGTTGATCCCTCCGTGGGTAGGGGGGATGATGGTCCTGGGGGCCCGAGGGAGGTGCTGAGGCGAGGGGATGAATGCGTGCTGGGGTGTCAGCGCGGTGCGTGGCCCATAGGCACTGGTGTACTCACTATGATAAACACGCTGGAGTCTCTGGTAAACCAAACAAGGTGGTGAACGGTGCCCGCAGCCGGCTGCAGTTTCCCCTTAACAGGTTGGTGGTCTCCGCCTTTCTCCTGCACCTCTCTGTTGTAAAAGTTGCAACTCTTATGCCTAAGCAACGGTATTCCGCTCCCCGGCTTGCTATGTGTCGGGAGAGCCCTGTTTGCCCGCAGACGCTGGCCCCTTGGGTCTCTATGCCTTGGCGGTGGCTTTACCCTAATGGTTGGGCTGTTGTCTTCAGTCGGGTCTTGTGTGGGAAAGGTCCTAAAGTCCAGTCCTCAATCAGTTGATTTGACTTAGCCTAGTTGTTTCTGGGCCTCATACTGGGTCTAAGTACCCCTCCTGGTGCTCCGGTTTCCAGTCGGCTCCCCGGTTCGGTACCGGCGGGCCACCGCCTGTCCCCGTTCCCTACGGTTCCACCGGCTGTAATCCCAGCTCCTGCAGGCGGCCACCACCGTCTGCCTCTTTGCCAGAGGTGACTGGGCTCCAACCCAGACACCTGGTGTAGACTTTGGCAGGCCTGAGCACAGATCTGCCCTTGAACTTGACTCCACTTCACTCCACTGTCAAAGCTAATCTAGACTGTTTTCCCGCCTCCGGGCCTGTGAACTCCTCGGTGGGTGGAGCCAACCACCTGGCTCCACCCCCTGGTGTGAACATCAAACCCGGAGGGTGGTGACAAAGGTTTGTAGTTTGGCTGCTGTCACCCCACCAAGGGGAGGGGTGTGTGTGCATGGGACTACCTGGGACGACCTGACTAGTCCAGGGCGTCACATAGTGGCCCGCCGGTACCGACCCGGGGAACCGACTCGGAAACCGGAGCACACAGGGGGGTACTCAGACCCTGAGACGAGGTCCAGAATCCACTGAACTGAGTTAACTGATTGCGGTCTGGACTATAGGTCCTTTCCCACCCAAGTCCTGACTGAAGACAACAGCCCACCGAGGGGGATAGAAAGCCACCGCACAGGCAGAGAGATCCCACGGGCCAGCGTCTGCGGGCAAAAGGGCTCTCCCGACATTCACAAAGCCGGGGAGCGGACTCCCGTCGCTGAAGCGCAGGCAGCCCAAATACACAACACGGTGCAGAAGAAAGGCCAAGACCACCGAACCGGGTGGGGGACCAGACGCAGCCGGCTGCGGGCACCGACCACCATCAACTTGGTTTACCAGAGACTTGTGTGTGTCAATAACAGTGAGTACAACAGTGCCATCTGGCCGCGCACCGTCCTGCACCGCCCAGCTACCCCCAACGGATCCCGGGGCCACCATCCCTGCCCACAGAGGGGTTAACATCTTGCTGCACTACCATCTCCCCCGGGTGCCCCGTCACTGCAGCAGTGGTGTCTACCTTCACCACATCCCGTGGGTGGCTGCAGCCGAGCGCGGGATGGTACATAGCTTACAGCCAATGAAAACCCAAAAGTCATTATCTCAGAAAATTAGAATATTATAAAAGACCAACTGAAAAAAATATTTTAAACTCAGAAATGTTGGTGCCTACTGAAAAGTCTGTACAGTAAATGCACTCAATACTTGGTCGGGGCTCCTTATGTTGAATTACTGCATCAATTCGGCGTGGCATGGAGGCAATCAGCCTGTGGCACTGCTGAGGTGTTATGGAAGACCAGGTTGCTTTGATAATCACCTTCAGCTCATCTGTATTGTTGGGTCTGGTGTCTCTCATCTATCTCTTGACAATACCCCAAAGATTCTCTATAGGGTATAGGTCAGGCGAGTTTGCTGGCCAATTAAGCATAGTGATACTGTGGTTATTAAACCAGGTATTGTTACTTTTGGCAGTGTGGACAGGTATCAAGTCCTGCTGGAAAATGAAATTTACAACTCCAAAAAGCTTGTTGGCAGAGGAAAGTCCTTCGCAAAGTTTAATCTGCAAAATTGGACCATTGAGGACTGGAGTAAGGTAATCTTTTCTGAGTAGTCTAATTTTCAGCTTTGCCCAACACCTGGTCATCTAATGGCTAGATGGAGACCTGGAGAGGGATGCTTCAGCAAGGCTGGAATTCAGCAGATTATACTTTGCAAAGGATGTATAAATCAAGCCGCATAAAAGGTTATCCTGGAAAAACAGTTGCTTCCTTCTGCTCAGACAATGTTCCCCAACTCTGAGGACTGTTTTTTCCAGCAGGCACAATGCGCCATGCCACATAGCTAGGTCAATCAATGTGTGGATGAAGGACCACCACATCAAAACCCTGTCATGGTCAGTCCAATCTCCAGACCCGAACCCCATTGAAAACCTCTGGAATGTAATCAAGAGGAAGACCATTGAGGACTGGAGTAAGGTAATCTGTTCTGAGGAGTCTAATTTTCAGCTTTGCCCAACACCTGGTCATCTAATGGCTAGATGGAGACTTGTAGAGGGATGCTTCAGCAAGGCTGGAATTGAGCAGATTATACTTTGCGAAGAATGTATGAATCAAGCCACATAAAAGGTTATCCTGGAAAAACAGTTGTTTCCTTCTGCTCAGACAAAGTTCCCCAACTCTGAGGACTGTTTTTTCCAGTAGGACAATGCGCCATGCCACACAGCTAGGTCAATCAATGTGTGGATGAAGGACCACCACATCAAAACCCTGTCATGGTCAGCCCAATCTCCAGACCCGAACCCCAATGAAAACCTCTGGAATGTAATCAAGAGGAAGATGGATAGTCACATGCCATCAAATAAAGAACTGCTTCCATTTTTGCACCAGGAGTGGCATAAGGTCAGCGAAAAGCAGTGTGAAAGACTGGTGGAAAGCAGCCAAGACGCATGAAAGCTGTGATTAAAAATCATGGTTATTCTACAAAATATTGATTTCTGAACTCTTCCTGAGATAAAACAATATTAGTATTGTTGTTTCTAAATGATTATGAACTTGTTTTCTTTGCCTTATTTGAGGTGTGAAAGCAATACATTGTTTTGTTATTTTGACCATTTCTCATTTTCATAAATAAATACAAAATCTATTGCTTGGAAATTCGGAGACGTTGTCAGTAGTTTATAGAATAAAAGAACAATTTACATTTTACTCAAAAATATACCTATAAAGAGAAAAATCAGAAAAACTGACAATTTGGAAGTGGTGCCTTAATTTTTTGCCAGAGCTGTATAACACATACGATTGTGGAAATTATTATTCTTCCAAGATCTATTAGTTAAAATGAACATTATTTGTGGAGAAACCCCTTTAGGCTTAGTTTTCTCTTTACCGGGTCCTCCCCTGGTTTAGCTCATGGAAATTTAACCAACAAAGCTTTGTATTTCTTTATAACAGCCAAGACAAACGGGGCTGAGAATTGAAGACAACCCACGCTGTCAGTTCCAGAAGTCATTAGGTGCATGAATTGTATTTTAATATTTAAAAAGATTGATGCAGTTAGGTTTGGCGCTATGGGAAGGTTTAAGGATTGATTTTCATTCCTAACTTACAATTTTATGTGCTTCAAAATGAAAGACCCTGGTGGTTTTCTGCCACTCAATAATAATGGTGTCTGCCTTTCTAGAATATAATACTCACTTGGGTGAAAGGGTTGTCAGAAAAAACATTTTTTTTAAAAGGCTCCTGGAATATTATAAAATGATGTAATAATGCCATCATTCGCTAGCTGGCTAGAAAGTGAGCTCTTGACTGTGTCATTACATACCACACCAATCAAGCAAGTATCTACTGCACAGAAATGTTGTGGTCATATTAGAAATAGATTCATGTAGAGAGAAATCCTGAGCACATTTTGTCCTCATCAGCAGAAAGCTAGAGCACATGTGTGACATTACTGTCAGTGGCATACCACTAATTGCGGCAGGCCACACGGCTACCATGAGTAGCATCCTGTGCGAGTCTCAGCACAGCAGGACTGATGACATAACTAGCGCGCACCTGCTGCTCAGAGCCTCAGCCCACACACTGCACTGATCGGAGAAGCACATCAGGGTAATAGGGCGCGCTGAGTGTTATTTCATTTTTTTTATGTTATCAGTCAGTAATTATAATACAGCATTATTCTGTGTTTGTGGAAGAAGCTGTAGGGGCATCATATTGTGTTGGGGGCATTATATGTTACTGGGAGCGCTGTGGGGTCATCATACTCTATGGGGCCAACCATGAAAGGGGTATTGTAGTGGTTCAGAACATTAATGGCCTTCAAGAGTGGCAAATTTGCTGTATAAGGCCGGTTTCAAACGTCTGTGTTTCAGGTACGTGTGACATCCGTTCTTAACACGGATTTCACACGTACCTATGTTATTCTATGCTATACTCACAAGGTTGTGTTTTCACACGGACCGTGTGACCCCTCATGGCCCCGCACGCACACACTGAGACATGTCCGTTTTTTCTCTGGCAGCACGAGTGTCACACTGATCGCACACTGATGTGATCCGTGTGACATCAGTGTGACACATACTGGAGAAAACACGGGTCTTTTAAATGAAAAGATTTTCTATATTTACCTGTATCCAGCGCTGTTTCCTTTGGCTCTGCTGCCTCCCGCTCTTTATCGCCGCTCTTAATATTCACTGAACAGAGGAGCTGGAAGCTGGAGTAGTGCTGGGGACTTCTGTGCCGGGGACCGCATTGCTGGGGACAGGTGAGTATCCAGCAGTGTGTGTGTGTGTGTGTGTGTGTGTGTCTGTGTGTGTGTATCAGTGTGTGTGTGTTCAGTGTATACATGCATGTGCGCTATGTGTATGTATGTGCTCGTGTGACGTCCTGGACTAGCCAGGTAGTCACATACATACCAACATACACACCCCCACCCTAGGCAGTTACAGCAGCCAAACACAAAACCCTTGTTGCCTCCCTCCAGGGCCTGATGTCCACACCAGGTGGGGCGGAGCCAGGTGTTTGGCCCCACCCACTGAGGAGTTCACAGGCCTGGAGGCGGGAAAAGTGACAGTTCTGTCTTGGAGGTGAAAGTGAGAGGAGTAAACACTTGGGTGTCTGGGTTGGAGCCCAGACACTGACAGCAAGGTTGGCAGACGGTGGTGGCCGTCTGCAGGAGTTAGTGGAACTCCGCAGAGCCGTAAGGACCGGGGTCGGGCATCAGCCCGCCGGTACCGGACCGGGGAACGGAGTGAAGCTAAGCACACAGGCAGGGCCATCGGACCCCGACCAGGCTTAGAGCCGCTGTCAATAGTCAAATCCGAATGTGACAGGAACCCCAGGGGTTTTCCAACTACCAAGTCCCGATTGAAGGCAACTGTGCACCCAGAGAGGATATACAGCCACCGCCGCAGGCTAGAGATCCAAGGGCCAGCGCCTGCGGGCAAAACGGGCTCCTACGGCACCTATACGCCGGGGAGCGGACTACCGGTGGGCAACCACAGGAGTCAAGAACATTATTAAAGGTGCAGGGAAAGACAGCCACCATCAGCCGTCCGGGGAGAGCACAACAACAACACTGCAGCCGGCTCGTCCATCCGGCCGTTTTGGTTTACCAGAGACTTTGTCAGTGATTGTCTGAGTGAGTACACCAGTGCCATCCGGCACCGCGCCGTGCTGTCCCTGCAACCCTGCACCCCAGCCATCCAGCCTCCCCGTTACACCACCGGGCCCCGGGATCACCAACCCCCTACCCACGGAGGGGACAACATCTCAGCTGCACCCTACCATCTCTCCCGGGATCCCCGTTACCAGCAGCGGTGGTGCCATCATCACCACGTCCCGTGGGTGGCGTCATGAACAATCTCCCTAAACATACCACCCCCTTTTCACTCACGGGTGAGGATCGCTGCTCGAGTCCCCGGGTCCGGTCCACCGCTCGAACCACCGAGCAGCAGCAGAAGCCCCGGACCCGAGCGTGGCGAGTGCGTCCCCTCCGCCCGCGACAACTTAGCATCTACAAACAGGATTGAGCCGATCTACTTACCAGTAGAAGTGCGCCTTGTAGTCTCCGCCGGCGGCGTCCGGCCGAAAAATTGAAAGCGCCGCCATCTTTGGCGCGAAAATCTCCCGCTCGAGCATCTTCCCCGAGCAGGGAAGGTACGAAAGTGAAGCCCCGCCCCAACATGCGGAAGTGCTAGAAAGAACCAAGGGGGGGCGGGTGAAAGCCTGCCTAATGTAGCTGAGGGCATAAAAACCGGGGACGCCAGGACTCTGCAACAAATGCAACCTGTTTTAGGTCAGTTTTTGTCACTGATTCTAAATCTGCCCTTATCTTTCTTCCATCAACTCTAGTTACTGAGATGTGATATACCCTATTTAAAGTGCTGGCCAAAAGTATTGGCACCCCTGCAATTCTGTCAGATAATACTCAGTTATTTTGCTTGCAATGAAAAAACACAAAAGAGAATGAAACAAAAATCAAATCATTGATCATTTTCACACAAAACTCCAAAAATGGGCCAGACAAAAGTATTGGCACCCTAAAGCGGGCTTTACACGCTACGACATCGCTAGCAATTGCTAGCGATATCGAGCGTGTAAGCACCCACCCCCGTCGTGTGTGGATATCGTGTGTTCGCTGCTGTAGCGAACATTATCGCTACGGCAGCGTCACACGCACTTACCTGGTCGTCGGCGGCGCTGTGACTGCCGAACAATCCCTCCCCGTCACCGCGACGTCACTAAGCGGCCGGCCAATCAAAGCGGAGGGGCGGAGATGAGCGGGACGTAACATCCCGCCCACCTCCTTCCTTCCGCATTGCGGCCGGTGGCAGGTAAGGAGACGTTCCTCGCTCCTGCGGTGTCACACACAGTGATGTGTGCTGCTGCAGGAGCGACGAACCAGATCGATAATCAACCATTACCGATTTTTGGTTTTGGGACGACCTCTCCATGGTGAACGATTTTCACCATTTTTGAGGTCGCTTAAGGTCGCTGGTAAGTGCCACACGCTGCAATATTGTTAATGACGCCGGATGTGCGTCACTAACAACGTGACCCCGACGATAAAACATTAACGATATCATAGCGTGTAAAGCCCCCTTTAGCCTAATACTTGGTTGCACAACCTTTAGCCAAAATAACTGCGAACAACCGCTTCCTGTAGCCATCAATGAGTTTCTTACAATGCTCTCCTGGAATTTTAGACCATTCTTCTTTGGCAAACTGCTCCAGGTCCCTGAGATTAGAAGGGTGCCTTCTCCAAACTGCCATTTTCTGATCTCTCCACAGGTGTTCTATGGGATTCAGGTCTGGACTCATTGCTGGCTACTCTAGTAGCCTCCAGTGCTTTCTCTCAAACCATTTTCTAGTGCTTTTTGAAGTGTGTTTTGGGTCATTGTCCTGCTGGAAGACCCATGACCTCTGAGGACGACCCAGCTTTCTCACACTGGGCCCTACATTATGCTGCAAAATTTGTTGGTAGTCTTCAGACTTCATAATGCCATGCACACGGTCAAGCAGTCCAGTGCCAGAGGCAGCAAAGCAACACCAAAACATCAGGGAACCTCCGCCATGTTTGACTGTAGGGACTGTATTCTTTTCTTTGAATGCCTCTTTTTTTCCTGTAAACTCTATGTTGATGGCTTTTCCCAAAAAGCTCTACTTTTGTCTCATCTGACCAGAGACCATTCTTCCAAAACGTTTTAAACTTTCTCAGGTAAGTTTTGGCAAACTCCATCCTGACTTTTTTATGTCTCAGGGTAAGAAGTGGGGTCTTCCTGGGTATCCTACCATACAGTCCCTTTTCATTCACACGCCGACGGATAGTACGGGTTGACACTGTTGTACCCTCGGACTGCAGGGCAGCTTGAACTTGTTTGGATGTTAGTCGAGGTTGTTTATCCACCATCCGAACAATCTTGCGTTGAAATCTCTCTTCAATTTTTGTTTTCCTTCCACATCTAGGGAGGTTAGCCATGGGCTTTAAACTTCTTGATGACACTGCGCACCGTAGACACACGAACTTTCAGGTCTTTGGAGATGGACTTGTAGCTTTGAGATTGCTCATGCTTCCTCACAATTTGGATTCTCAATTCCTCAGACAGTTCTTTGGTCTTTTTTCTTTTCTCCATGTTCAATGTGGTACACAAGGACACAGGACAGAGGTTGAGTCAACTTTAATCCATGTGAACTGGCTGCAAGTGTGATTTAGTTATTGCCAACACCTGTTAGGTGTCACAGGTAAGTTATTGGTGCTGTTAATTACACAAATTAGAGAAGCATCACATGATTTTTCAAACAGTGCCAATACTTTTGTCCACCCCCTTTTTATGTTTGGTGTGGAATTATATCCAATTTGGCTTTATGACAATTTTTTTTCATTGAAGACAAATTAAATGAAGATAATAATACCAAAGAATTTGTGATTGCAATCATTTTCAAGAAGAAACTGAGTATTATCTGACAGAATTGCAGGGGTGCCAATACTTTTGGCCAGCACTGTATATGCATATTACTGATCGAAAAACTAGGACTGCTGTCTACTAAACATTCTTATTATTGACTTCTTGGTTATTAAAACAAATTCAATCTTGTAGATTAAATTTATTTATGAAGAATCTACATCGCAAAATAAGAATTAAACATCCATAAAAAGTTCTCATGGAGACATTGTTCATTTACTAAGATACGTAGTAGAAGTTGCCCTTTAAAGATTTCTTGCAGTGAGTTGCGCCAGGGCAATCCCTTTGAAATGACAAGCAATAATCCACCATCATGTGGGTATCCCCGTGTTGTTGGTATCTTTCTTCTACAGTTTTAATAGCTTGGTGGAATCATGTACCTTGCTCTTCACTTTACCAAGGTTTTCTGGGAAACGATCCAAGTGGCTATGGAGATAATGCACCTTGATACTCATTGTACAGCCAAGGTGATGGAAAGAAGATAGCATTTTTTTCTACTAGTTCAGAGTAACTATTTACTTTAGATTTCCCAAGAAAATTCTGCACAACCATAGTGATAGAAGACCATGCATCTGCCTCAGCACCATTCAATGAATCTTTGAAGTGTGGATCTTTTATGAGTCCTCTGATTTGAGAACTGTCAAACATATCTGTCGCGGACGGGTTCCGCTCCACAGCAGAGGGGCTGCATGGGGCGCTCAGATCCGGGATCGTGTCTGGGGCTCGAGTGGTGACTGGACCCGGGGCTCGTGCAACCTCCTGCTCTCGCAACAGTGAAAGGGGGTATTTACAGGGGAGATAGTTTTTGTCTGTGACGCCACCCGTGGGTTGCGGTGATGAGATGGTGGCACCACCGCTGCCTCTGGTGCCGGTGCCCGGGACCGATGGTGCTGGGCAGCAAGATGGTATCCCCTCCACTGGTAGGGGAGGTGTAGTTCCGGGGCCCAGGTGTACGTGGGGAGCAGTGCTGGGGCGCCGTCGGCAGGTTGGACCGGATGACACCGGTGTACTCACAATTGAGAATAATCCACACAGAGTCTGTACTGTAAACCAAGGCTGGATGCCGGTTGCCGTTGGAGAGGTGTGCTGGTCCCGCACATGGGTTAGCAAGATAGGGACCCTTCCTCCTGCACTTGTGTCTTGCTGTGTGTTGATTTAACCCGCTTGGAATGGAAGAAATCCGCTCCCCTGTGGTTTTGTGTACAGAGGGAGCCATGCCAGCAAAATCTGACCCTTGGGATTTTAGTGGGTTCTGGCAGACACCCTATCCCCCGCATTGGGCTTCCGTTTTGCTCTCTGGGCTTCTCTCTGGAAACAAGGTTTGGAACCTTGTCCCGCTGGTCAATTAACAAGGAGTTTGAAGCTTGCCTCATTCTAGGGTCCAGGTACCCCGCTTGTGCACGGCCTCTGGACCGGATTCCCACTGTCGGTACCAGCGGGCTACAACCCTACCCCGGTCTACTTCAGGTCTCCCGCGACCGGATCTCCGTCGCCTGTGGCCCTACACTGCCGTCTGCCACCTAGTCAGTTCTCCCGTGGTCAAAGGGCTCCGACCCTTGACCACTCTACCACTTCAGCTCCTCACTCCTCAGCTCTCCACTCACTGACTTGACTTCACTTGACTCGACTCGACTGTTGTGTTCCCACCCAACACCTTAAGACCCCTAGGTGGGCGTTCCCATCCACCTGGTCCCGCCCACTGGTGTATCCCTGTTGTCATGGGGGTGAATAGGCTTTGTGGCTGGTGTTCCTGTGTGTGGGAAGTGGTGTGAAATCCCAAGGAGGAGGCGATTCCTGTACCCTTGGTGGGGGGTACAGTCATCTGTGACTACCTGGTTTTGCCAGGGCGTCACATATCCACCTTTAGTTTCTCTATGGTGAGCACTGGAAATTATCTGCAGATATACTCAAAGCATCTTCCCTTTTTGTTTAGAGCCCTTACTACTACTGGTACACTGATCTTACTCCTGTCAACCAATAGTTCTGCAATTACATTGTTTTCTCCTACTACCATGTGTTCCCTCAGAGGCCACTGTTTTCTTATCCAGTGCTCAGTTTTTGATCTACTATCCTGGAGACAGAAAAAACAGGGATACTTAGTGAATCTGATGTCCCAAGGCAATATGCACCATTTTTAGATCCACATAGATTGGTCACTGGTGATAATGCTATGATAGTTTCTGTAGGGCCAGAGTCATTGTGCTTTGCTATTCAGTTATCTTAGTTGAGTGACCTATTGAGGTTGATCCATATTTGCTTCCATTGAGTAAAAGCTCACATTTTAGGCTCCACTTAGAACTGTCATGAACAGCCACCATTCGCTTGGTCGATATTGTAATATTCCCATTTTTATCAGAATGCCCTATATCTTAATACTTATTTAAATGCACATTGCATTTAATACGTTTTCAAGCACCTGTTACATAATATCACAACAGTCTTGGAGTGACTAGAAATTGGGTCTCCAAAGCTGACCACCAAGTTAGGGGAGCCCCTAACTGTCCTTCATCCCAGAGGTACGCCTAATGGTGGCGAGGTCTGAACCCCAGTGTAACCCTAACTTCTGAGAAGTCCTAATCTTATACCAACTCACCCGAACCCCGGAAGAGGGCGCGGACTGGAGCGATAAATCCCCACACAAACAGACAGATAGGGAGGAACTAAAACTCATACACTAGTCAATCAATGAGGTAAAGACAATATGTGCACAGTGGGAATAAATAAAAGGAAGGACATACACAATGACAGAGGTACCTCCACAACACACCACAATAGCATACAACAGTGCTCCAGCAGCTGAGTCACTATGCACCAGGATCGGTATCGCTTTCACTATATTCAGCATGGAGGAGCAGGATCAACCATCTTTTAAAGGGTGGAGGCAGCTGTGATAGGTCTTCAGTAACCTGTGAGCCGACCAGCAATTTACAGACCAGCAAGAATTAACTCCTGCCAGACTGATCATCAGCAAGCACAAAACTGGTCGACACCCGGCTCTGACTAAGGCCGGAGTCACACTTGCGAGTGACTTGCATGAGTCTCGCATCGGCATTACCTGACACGGCTGCACACTCTCCTGACAGGAGCGGGTCAGCTGCATATATTTCTATGCAGCCAAGACGCTCCTGTCCGGAGAGTGTGCGACTGTGCCGGGTGATGCAATGCGAGACTTTCGCGAGTCACTCGCAAGTGGGGCTCAGGCCTAAGCAATCCAGAAGCACCATGTGGCGTGTCAGACTCTGCAATTTGCACAGAGTGCAAAGTCCCCATGATACCTGCTGCGTATGTGCCGCCCCCGTGCCAGCAGCCGGTCACTGCTCGGGCCCGGACTTTCAGGGGTGGTGGCTCGAGGGTCTCCGGACCCGGGGGTCTCACGGACACGCCGAATAAATGGGGGGGACGTAGATGTACGGGCTAGGCCGTAGTAAGTTTGTGACGCCACCCACGGTGTGTGGTGAGGTGGGACACCACCGCTGCTGTTACGGGGCACCCGGGGGAGATGTTGTGCAGCAAGTTGTTAACCCCTCCGTGGGCAGGGATGGTGGCCCCGGGACCTGGTGGCTCTGGTGCTGGTGAGATGACGACCGCAGGGGGTGCTGGTGTTCTCACTGTTAGTAAAACACACAAGTCTCTGGTAAACCAAGGTGGTGGTGGTCGGTGCTGCGGCCGGTTGTGTTCGGAATCCCCCACCCGGCTGGTGGTCTCTATCCTTTTCCTGCACCATTGTGTAAGCTGGACTTTCCCAGTATAAAACTCAGGTGTCCGCTCCTGGCTGGATGTGGCCTAAGGAGCCGTGCCGGCAGACGCTGGCCCGTGGGATCTATGGGCCCTGGCGGTGACCTCTTATCCCTATCGGTGGGCTGTTGTCTTCTATGAGGGACTTTGGGTAGGACAGGACCTCTAGTCCTGGCCTCAATCGGTTAATTAACCAGTTCCACTTGTTTCTGGTTCCTGGCTTCAGGGTCCGAGTACCCCCTTTGTGCTACGATTTCCGGGTTGGTTCCCCGTGTCGGTACCGGCGGACTACAACCCTGGCCCAGTCCAACTCGGTTCCGCCGAGCTGTCTTCCCGTCTCCTGCTGATGGAGACCACCGTCTGCCTCCTAGCCAAGGCACCAGGGCTCCTACCCTGGTACTGTTCAACTTGAACTTCACTGCTGGAGCTACCCTTAGCTCCAGCCCACACTCCTCTCCAAACTGAACTCTAAAGCTTGACTTCTCAACTCCGCTTTTCCCGCCCTGGGTCGTCTAAATCCCTAGGTGGGCATGTCCCAAGCACCTGGTCACGCCCACTGGTGTGTCTGTCCCTAAGGGGGGGTGACTAGGGTTTCTTTTCGGCTGTGTGTTTCCTAATGAGGGAAGGTGTTAAGCAGGGGTCTATTTGTGACTACCTGATTTTGCCAGGGCGTCACACGTACAGAGCAGCACATCGCATGACACATACCTTACAGATTATCTTTGATTCTATAATTGTTGAGGAAAAAAATCCCAAATTCATATGTGGGCAACTGTGCATTATCTCAAAAAGTAGAGCTGTTACAAAAAAAAAATGAATGGCAAATTCTGATTCAGAGCACTGAATATACCTAAAATCAAGCCTAATAACTCAGGCATCAGGACACTTTTTTTAATATGTTCCCCAGTGGAAACACATACAGCATTTGGGTGGCTGTGCCCGATATTGCGGTTCGGGTGAATGGGGTTGAGCTGTAGTACCACAGCTTACAAGATTCTATGGGTCAGACCTACGACGATGATACATTTAGATCTTTTCCGATGAATAATATATCTTGCCAGTGTTTAACTTCTAGAAAACGTCTACACATCTATACATGTACCTTTGAATGGTACATAAACACTGTATAGTTTATTAGTCCATCATCACTTACCTCTAAGAGAGAATTGCTGGGTCAGCAAAAGACAAATGCTTAACAACATTTTGCAAAAACAAATTAATCAAGGATCCTTCATTCCTATAGAGAAAAAAATATATTGAATTAAAAACAAACTTTTGTGCATCGTATCACTCCTCCTTGTCAATTAGAGCACATACTGACTGTTACACATTGGGGTCTGTTTTTAATTAAAGGAAAGGGAGATCTAGGCTCTAATAGCCAAATTAGTCTCTGTTTATTGACTCCTCTACCCAGATGTTTACCAGTCTCCAGAACATGTCCATACCCAACTATTGGCAAAAAATCCACTGATCCCTCCTCTAGCTACACCCATTACACACTACAATGATGATTAACACTAGAGAAACAATTCTAATAAATGGAGAATATTTCTATTACTCAGGAATGATGCTTCCATCCAACTGCTGCTAGACATGACTGTATACAATAAACTTCAGAAAAAATGAGGATTTTATTTTTAAAAAAATGAAATTAGGGATTTGTGTGACTTGAGTACGGTTCCTATTCATGTAGTGCCTCTGAAGCCATAAAGAGTTGTTCTGCCTTATGGCAGCCTGATAATAGTCATTCATTGCAATTTCTGTTACAACCCCTAGAGGTCGCTGATATGCTGATATTCTATGAATTAATGAGTTTCTCTTTAAGCTAAATGTATTCTGGGTAGAAACGCCCCCTCTGAGCTGAGAAGAAGCCTGCAGCCATTTTCTCTTTGGATTTGTTAGGAAAACACATGCCGACTTACCTCTCTGTACATTCACCCTTGCCTAGTGTAATCCAGTGAGCACAGCAAATTACATGTGTTAGTGATAGAATCTTAGATGGTAGATTGTGTAGTAAATGCATTGTACCTTAGTGTCGTCCCTGCCTTGCTTGTATAGATAAGATTGTCTATCTCTGTTGCAGCTACAGTGACCTTTCACCTACATTCTCATAAGAACTGTATCTCATATACTGTTATGCTATGTTAACTCTGTATTAACACTGTACTGACTGTAATCATTTTCTTGTTATAGTTTTTACCCATATTCAACTGTATCTTGGATATACCGTATTCCATATTCCATAAACCGTATTCATCTGTACATTGGATATTCCTATATTCACTGTATATTCCACGTATACTGCAATCAAGTTCACGTTACCAGCCAATAAATCAAGGCTACTGAATTCCACAGTCTGTTTATTTGAAATGTGAGCGAGGGTTTAGCTGTATGCCGGAGATTCACAGCGTTACGTGAGAGAAGGCATAACAGTAAAAACGGACACTGACCACAGACGGTAGTTGAATAGACTGCATGGGACCGCTATCACCCACACTGCACCACATACGGGTACTACAGCAGCCGCCATACAGCTGCAGGGATCAAGAGTGCAGCCCTCCCCAGCAAGCACAACACCATTCCCGCCACGCGTGAATCTGTTCATGTATAGACTCAACTTTCCAGCCCAAGTTCTCAGCAATCTACAGCCGAGTGCACAATGTCTGCGTCCCGAGCACCCTCAGTCAGGACAAGGTCCCGAGCAAGCTGCTCTAACAAATCTTCAGTGAAAGAGTTCGCTGCTCTCGCTCGTGCAGAAGCTGAGGCCGCAAAAGTAAAATCCACCTTCGCTGCACAAGAGATGCAACTAAAGCTAAGACAAGCAGACCAAGATGCAGAAAGTGCATGCCTGGAAGCAGGAAGTGCACGCCTGCTAACAGACAGAACACGCTTGCTAGCTGAGCAAGAAGCAGAAAGTGCACGCCTGCAAGCAGACAGAACACGCTTGCTAGCTGAACAAGAAGCTGAAAAAGCACGCCTGCAGGCCTCTCTGGACAAACTTAATGCAGAAAAGGAGGCAGCAGTGGCAAAAGCCAAAGCAGAGTTCCTGGAGGCCGTGGAGTATTCTGAATCCGAGGAATGCAGCAACGTACTTGGATCAGACATAGAGCAACAGGATCCAACCCAACGCGTCCCAGAGTATATCCACCAGCATCCCGGAACGGATGACAACCCTGATCCACGACACCGATCAGCCCATATCGACTACCAAAGACCCAATCCCGAACTGAAGTACTGTAAGCAAGAAAGTATGCAGCAGGTCGACGTCGACTACAACTACAGTTCTACAGAACAGAAGGTATCACCTCTATCCCGAATTAGAGGGACTCCCTTTGCTTCAGAACGGTATTATACAGACTACCCTGAGACTGAAGCTCCTAAAAGGTATGGTTATACACCACACATTATACATGACTATAACACACCAGCTCGCACCAACACCAACCAAGCTACCATGGACTTTGCAAAGTTCTTTGCTCACCGAGAACTGGTTACTAAGGGACTTGTAAAGTTCACTGACAAAACTGAGAACTGTAGGTCATGGCAAGCCTCGTTCCAGAACACCATTCAGGGTCTGGACCTTTCTTGTAGCGAGGAGTTAGATCTCCTAGTAAAGTGGCTTGGGAATGAGTCGGCTGAGCACGCGAAACGACTAAGAGACATTAATATAAAGCATCCAGCCACAGACCTACGTAAGGTATGGGAAAGACTTGATGAATGCTATGGATCCATAGAAGCCATTGAAAATGCTTTATATCAAAGAATTGATGGTTTTCCTAAGATAGGGCCTAAAGGTTATCAAAAACTTAGAGAACTGAGTGATTTGTTGATAGAGTTACAGGTTGCTCAGGAGGAAGGAAATTTGCCCGGATTGGCTTTCCTCGACACTGCCAGGGGAGTTAATCAGATCGTGCAGAAACTTCCTTACAACCTACAAGAAAAGTGGGTGATTTGTGGTTCACGGTATAAGCAAATTTATAATGTGCCTTTTCCTCCTTTCAGTGTATTTGTAAATTTTGTTGTTCAACAAGCTAAAGTCAGAAATGACCCCAGTTTTGACTTCACCCTGTTGTGCCCCACTACTCCCGGTGTCAAACCCAGTAGGACACCCATGGCAGTCCATAAACTAACATTGTTTCCACAGGACCTTCTCAACATGTTAGTAAGCCACCTCCAGAAGAGAACAGACCTCAAGATGTCAGTAAGCAGTGTCCCCTACACAAGAAACTACATCCTCTACTAAAATGCAGAGCCTTCAGGGAGAAGTCTTTAGAGGATTGCAAAGGTTTCCTCAAGGAAAACAACATCTGCTTCAAATGCTGTGCTACAACATCACACCTCGCCAGGAATTGTGAAGCTAGCGTGAAATGTGCAGAATGCAGCAGCACGGATCACAATACAGCCTTACACCCTGGACCACCCCCACGAGTGTTGTCACAAGCAGAGAAGCACAATGGCAAGCAGAAGGATACTAACGTGGACTCCCCTGAGGTCACCTCTCAATGTACCAAGATCTGCGGAGGACCCGTAGGAGGAAGATCCTGTTCAAAATTCTGCCTTGTCCGAGTCTACCCAGCAGGCCATAGGGACAAAGCGATCAAGATATATGCAATCCTAGATGACCAGAGTAACAGGTCTTGAGGAAGCTGGCTGAGGTCTGCAAAGTCTGTAATCAGATGACTGGGTTGTCCCAAGCGGGATTCCTTCCTTATGTAGTCCTTGATAACAAAGCCGAATCCTTGCATTCGATGCTGAAGTCCATATAGTATTATAATCCAGGTTTGGTTATGGCTTGCCAATCGGATCCGCAGGTCCTAGATTGGTAGCATGTAGCAAGAGTCTCCCTGGGCAATGGACAGTCCTCCTTCTTATACCCCTGAAATCTCCATTCCGACCATTGGGGTCTTCACGATTGGTTGTACAAGGTTGCTTCTCTTATTGGATGAATTTCAAGCTGTATTCAAATATCCCGAGACAAGGGTGAGACAGGTAAATTACAGTCATGGCCAAAAGTTTTGAGAATGACACCAAAATTATATTTTCACATGATCTGTTGCCCTCTGATTTTTAATTGTGTTTGTCTGATGTTTACATCACATACAGAAATATAATTGCAATCATATTATGAGTACCAAAAGGTTATATTGACAGTTAGAATGAGTTAATGCAGCAAGTCAATATTTGCAGTGTTGACCCTTCTTCTTCAGGACCTCTGCAATTCTCCCTGGCATGCTCTCAATCAACTTCTGGACCAAATCCTGACTGATAGCTGTCCATTCTTGCATAAGCAATGCTTGCATTTTGCCAGAATTTGTTGTTTTTTGTTTGTCCACCCGTCTCTTGATGATTGCCCACAAGTTCTCAATGGGATTAAGATCTGGGGAGTTTCCAGGCCATGGACCCAAAATCTCTATGTTTTGTTCCATAAGCCATTTGGTGATCACCTTTGCTTTATGGCAAGGTGCTCCATCATGCTGGAAAAGGCATTGTTGGGCGCCAAACTGCTCTTGGACAGTTGGGAGAAGTTGCTCTTGGAGGACATTCTGGTACCATTCTTTATTCATGGCTGTGTTTTTAGGCAAATCTGTGAGTGAGCCGATTCCCTTGGCTGAGAAGCAACCCCACACATGAATCGTTTCAGGATGCTTAACAGTTGGCATGAGACAAGGCTGGTGGTAGCGCTCACCTCTTCTTCTCCTAATAAGCTGTTTTCCAGATGTCCCAAACAATCGAAAAGGGGATTCATCTGAGAAAATGACTTTACCCCAGTCCTCAACAGTCCACTCCCTGTACCTGTAGAATATCAGTCGGTCCCTGATGTTTTTTCTGGAGAGAAGTGGCTTCTTTGCTGCCCTCCTTGAAACCACGCCTTGCTCAAGCAGTCTCCGCCTCACAGTGCGTGCAGAAGCACTCACACCAACCTGCTGCCATTGCTGAGCTAGCTCGGAACTGCTGGTAGTCCGATCCTGCAGCTGAAACAGTTTTAAGATACGGTCCTGGCGTTTGCTGGTCCTTCTTTGGCGCCCTGGAGCCTTTTTGGCAACAATGGAAGCTCTCTCCTTGAAGTTCTTGATGATGCAATAGATTGTTGACTGAGGTGCAATCTTTGTAGCTGCGATACTCTTCCCTGTTAGGCCATTTTTGTGCAGAGCAATGATGGCTGCACGTGTTTCTTTAGAGGTAACCATGGTTAACTGAAGAGAAACAATGATACCAAGCACCAGCCTCCTTTTAAAGTGTCCAGTGGTGTCATTCTTACTTAATCATGACTGATTGATCGCCAGCCCTATCCTCATCAACACCCACACCTGTGTTAATGGAACAATCACTAAAACAATGTTAGCTGCTCCTTTTCGTTTCGTTTTAATGTTTTGTTTATTGAAACAAGAAATAAGAATACAAATTCAACAGAAATCACAGTCTTAACCAATATTATTGCAACTGTATTGTAATCTTCCCATCTCATTTTTTATAACTCAGACTACTTGTGTATTGTCTGAGCTTATCCAGATAATAAACTTAGCCTTCCGGCTTTTGGGAAAGTCCGCTCCAGATTGATTAGCCTGGTTTCTGGATTAACATGAAATAATTTTTAACAGTAAATACCATAAGAATTAGGTGTAAGGGGGAAAGCTAGGATCTAGAAGAGCGAAGTTATATCGCATGGAATTCAGTTAAGGGATTAGAGGTAATAGGTTCAAGAGACGAAGAAAGAAGGGGAAGAGATAGGAAAGAAAGAAGAGAGGAGAGAATGTTGGTCTTGGGTCCACTCATCTCGTGGTTGGTATGGTCTGACTTCTGTCCGTCATCTCATTGGAGAGGGGTAGGGTGACTCACATTTCCCTATGTTGCCGTCTGCGAAGTAACTACTGAAAATTGGGGCTTTGACTTATAGGCCTGCCAAGTCTTCCAAATCTGGTGGAAAGAGAGCGCATTCTGACGTGAAAGGGCTGAAAGTTCTTTGACATGATATAATTGATCTAACTTCAGCAATAGCTGCGTAAGGGTGGGAATTTTCGTTGTGCGCCACAATTGGGCAATGAGAAGTTTACAAGCTGAGCTTACAAATGACGCTAGTTTCGAAGTAGCTTTGTCTTTAGGCCACATTGGGAAGTTCAGAAGCATTTGTCTAGGGTCCAAGACCCCCTTTTTGCCTGTGAGGTCAAATATTAACTGTGATGCTGTCCGCCAGAAGGTCTGGATAATCGGACATTCCCACCACACATGTAAATATGTTCCCTTGTCCCTCTCGCATCGCCAGCATTGGTCCGAGGTGGAAGAGCTCCACGTACTAGACGAGGTAGGGACAATGTACCATCTCGCAATCACTTTGAAAGAATTCTCTTGAACTCTCACACAACACGACGGGCCGTGTGAAGCATTATAAATTTGGCTCGTCTGAAGGTCGGTGAATGTGGTTTTCAGGTCCCTTTCCCATCTTAGTATATATGCTCTCTTCACCACCAGTTTTTTTGTAAGCAGGGTGTGGTACAGATTAGAAAGAACTTTCCTGGGAGCCCAGGTTTGCATGCAGAAAGATTCAAATGTGGTTAAAGGTCTGTCGAGATGGGCGTGGGGTAATAGTGGGTGGATCACATGTTTTAATTTCGTGTGATGTAGAAATGTGAGCCTAGCGAGGAGAGGATTCATACCCATCTCCTGTTTAGATATCAAAGAGCCATCCACCAAAAGATCAGCCAACGGAACCTTCACCTTGGTCAGGAATGTGGCCTTCGTGGACGCAGGTTGATTGACATCAGCGTCTAATATGTCTGAAACTTGGGTTAGAGGGGAAAGAGGTGGGGCCAATATCTCTCTATTTTCCCTCCATTTGTGCATAAGGGTTCTCGTTAGTTCATTCGTAATGGGTCTTTTATCTTTCTGATTAGTAGGGGAGAGTAACATAGCTCGTAGAGGGGCGGGGGCTAAGTATTCTTCTATAGATATCCACAGTTTACTCGGTGGGCGTCTGATCCAGTCTACCGTTCTGGAGAGGACGGCGGCTTGGTAATATAACGATACATTGGGTAAACCCATGCCCCCTTTGTCTTTTGGCAAGTTCAATGTTTGAAAATTGATTCTCGGTTTATGTTTATTCCAGACGTAATTGGAGATTAAAGAGTTGCATTGAGAAAGAAAAGCTGTGGGAATTGGTATGGGTAACATTTGAAAGAGGTAGATAAACTTTGGGAGTATAATGCTTTTAATTAAGTTTTTCCGGCCCATCCACGAAAGAAAGGGAGCCTTCCACGAGGCTAAGTGTGCGGTAAGATTAGGAAGAAGGGGTTTGTAGTTGAGGTCAAACAAGGACTTGAAGGTTTTCCCTAATTTAATGCCTAGGTATGTTATGTGGCTATATGGCCACCGAAAAGGAAACGCATTTTGGAGAGACTTTATAACTTTACTGGCGATATTAATGCTTAATGCTTCTGATTTAGATAGGTTAATTTTGAAGTTAGACCAGTGGCCGTATTCCTCCAGTACTTTCATAAAGGCAGGGAAGCCCCTTTCTGGCCTGGACATTACCACCAACAAGTCGTCGGCAAAGGCGGCAGACTTGTGGTGAACTCCCTGCAGGCTGAACCCCTCAATCTCCCGATCCTGCTGGATGGAAGTTAGCAGTGGCTCCATGGCCATGACAAAGAGTAGGGGGGATAAGGGGCATCCCTCTCTTGTGCCATTTTTTATGTCGAGGGGGTCGGTGAGAGTATTATTTATCTTAATCCTGGCCGTGGGAAATGTGTACATCTGCAGGATTGCGCGCAAGATGTCTGGAGGGAAATTGAAGGCCTCCAGTGTCCCCTGCAAGAAGGTCCAGTCCACCCTATCAAACGCTTTCTCAGCGTCCGTTCCCAGCAGCACTAGAGGCAGCTTATGGGTCCTGGCGTGTTGCATTAAGTTTATTACTCTTAGCGCGTTATCCTTCCCCTCTCTACCTCTAATAAACCCCGCTTGCTCAGGGGAAATGAGATCTGGAAGGATATCTGCCACTCGGTTAGCAATTAAGCTAGCATATATCTTTAGGTCCACATTCAGGAGTGAGATGGGCCTATAGTTTCCACAACACTCCGGATCTTTCCCATCTTTGTGTATTAATGTGATATGTGCCTCAAGTGCTTGCTTGGGTATGGGATCGCCGTGTAGTAAAGCGTTGCATGATGCTAAGAGATGTTCCCCCAGAATGTCAAAAAATTTTTTATAATAGATAATGGGAAGGCCATCTGGACCTGGAGCCTTCCCCACGGGGCTCCTGGATAGGATGGACTGAACCTCCGCTCGAGAAAACGGTTTTCCTAAGGTCGCCTTCTGCATTTTAGAGAGTTTCGGGAGATTTAACTTAGCCAGGTAGTTTTGTATACCACATTTCCTCCTGTCCCTTTCCGTAGCCGACTCCTCTGGCCGAATTTGATATACATTTTTATAAAAACGAAGGAATTAGTCCGAGATTTGGGAATAGTCTTGCGTACGATGACCCTGTGGAGTTTTAATTGCATGTATAAAAGTGCGAGCCTGTCTTTTTTTTATCAGGGACATCATAAGTTTAGAGGCTTTATCCCCATGAAGGAACATACGATTCCTCCAACCGAGATAAAATTTAGCCGACTGTTTATTGAGCATATCCCTAAGTTCCACACGTTTCGCAGTCAGTTGTTCTAACGTCTGTTGGGAAAGGGACTTTTTATGCTGAGCCTCCAGCGTGGCAATCTCAGCGTACAGATTCTGCAAGAACGATTTCCTCTTCTTGTTGAGATATGAGGAAATGGAGATCAACTCTCCCCTAATGACCGTCTTATGTGCTTCCCACAACATTGGGGCCGCCATATCTTGAGTCTTGTTCTCTGCAAAATAATTACGGAGACAATCAGATATCTGTTTCTTATTTTCTTCCGAGGAGAGAATTGATTCATTCAATCTCCACGTACGGTGAAGCCAGTACGGCCTCAGGAGTGAGAAACTGACTGAGACATAAGCATGATCGGAGTAAGGGGATGATTGTATCTCTGAGTCCTTGACATTTGGTAGTAGATGCCGGGGTAGAAAAATGTAGTCTAGTCTGTGGTATGATTTATGGGGATTAGAGAAGAATGTAAAGTCTTTAGTTGTGGGGTGTTGATAACGCCATACATCTATCAAAGAAAGGGCAAGGAGAGAGCATTTAATCCGAGATAGGTCCCTTAAAGAGAGGTGACTTTTTTTGCAGTGGAGTCCAGTTTAGGTTCTAAAGCCACATTAAAATCATTGCACAATATTGGAGTACCTTCTGAAAAAATGCGAAATTTTTTGAGTGTGGACATCAACCAACGAATCTGTTTGACGTTTGGGGCATACACATTCCCTAGGGTTACCATAGAACCGGCTAGAATACCCTTGACGAAAAGGAACCGACCCTCTGGGTCGATAGCGACATCTTGAGCTAGGAAGGGTATATCTTTAGCCAGGGCTATGGAGACCCCTCTAGAACCTTTACGTGGGGATGGGGCATGGAACCAGGTGTTGTAGTATGCTTTGTTAAAACTAGGGATTTTGCCTTCGCGGAAATGCGTTTCTTGGAAAAATATCATGTCTGCGTGTTTTTTTTGTAGGCTATGTAGAGTCTGTGACCTCTGTATGGGGGAATTTAACCCATGTGCATTGAGGCTTATCGCCGTAAATACCTTATGATGTAATGCCATGGTAGTACAAGCAGGAGGACATTCTGTTCTTTTTCCACCGGGATGAATGGACCAGACCTATGACCAATAGAAGAGAGGAAGAGATAGAAAGAGCAAGGGGTAGAGAGAGGTTCAAAAGAGGACAGGGTATTAGTATCAACATTTTCAACTATTTGCAATTCAAACAAGTAAGAGTGTGCATCAAGAGGGAGCAATTGGTGCAAAACCCCTGTAATAACTTCATGTTTTAACTAGCATTATCAGTTGTGAGCAACAACAGACCCATTCAAAGGCCCCTTCAGGGGGGCTCGCCCTCAAAGTTCATTTGGAGTTTCTTCGCCGCTTTGCGTCTGGATCTGTGGGTCTTTGGGGTGAGGCTATGCCATGGTGCCGGATCCGGAAGCATCTGTAGTGTAGAAGCCGATCGATGGATTTCCAGCTCTGGGTATTTCTCCAGCGTGATCCCCAAGTCTTCACAAATCCGCCTTATCTCCGCAGAAGTTTTGGCTTGGTAGTGTTTTCCATTAGCAGATATAGCAATGCCAAATGGATATAACCAGCGGTACGGAAACTGGCGTTGGCGTAACACTGTTGTGAAGGGTTGTAGCAATCTCCGTTTGGTCAGAGTGGTGGAAGCAAGGTCCTGGAAAATCAAAATTTTTGAGCCTTCATGGCTTATAGACTCCGCTTCTCTGGCTCTTTTGAGAATAAGTTCCTTAATTCTGTAATCCAGGAAGCGGCAGATGACATCCCTTGGTGGTTCCCCTAGTTTGGGACGGGGTCTCAAAGATCTGTGAGCTCTTATCAGTTCCATTGTCGGAGCAGGGTCAGAGTCCACCAGGTCAGAGAAAATGCCCTGAAGGGTTGGTATCAAAGCTTCATTTGCTACCGATTCTGGAAGTCCCTTTATTCTTAGATTGTTTCGCCTTTCTCTGTTTTCGTGATCTTCCAGAATGGCATGGATTTGATTGATATTGTCCTCCTGTTGGCGAAGGCAGGAGATGACAGCGTTGGAAGTGGAGGTTATTGTTGCTTGGGCCGCTTCCAGGGTTTCCACTCTGTGTCCAATTTGGCCGATTTCTTGTTTGATATCTGATAGCTCCCTTGCCACCGGTTCCAGCGCATTTTTGAGAATCCGTTTTATAAAGGATCTTGAGATGGGGAGACTCTTGCTATTTTCAGCACCTTCAGTGTCACTGTCATCGTCATCCATATCTTGCATATCATTAGTAGACATGCTTTGGGGGCTGTCTGTTTTAGCATCAGCTGCATGTAGGTGTTTTTTGAGAAACTTATCCACATCAGCCTGAGTAGTGGACTTAACTGGTCTGGGCAGAGAACTGGCACGTGCGTTGCCGATTTTGACCATGTTAAAGTCAGACACACGTGGTTTTATGCTTAAGCGAGTGAATGGTAGGGGTTAGGCCACTCCGCTCCCTCCAGGTAGCACAGATTTTAGTACATTACACTCCCTCTAAGAGGGGTAAGGAGGCGAGAAGAAAGTGTCTCTATGCTTGAGGTACTTCTGTATGGCCCCTCTCTATATCATCTCCGTCCCTGGGCCTCTCTTGCAGCCTCGGTACTTGCAATGGTGTATGGAGCTGTATCTTAAAGAAGTTTTCCTGCCGCTGGCCAGGTTGCTAGGCTGTGAAGGCCCCAAACCCGAGCCGACAGAGCACCCTATAATGTGAAGGGGCACAGAGCAACCCCCCACGGCTCCCAATGTCCCTGGGTTACCCTGAGAGGGGGCCCCCTGAACCGGGTCCGTTCACCTTCCACCTGGCAGAGTCCCAGTGTAGGGGGGCTTTATCTGGCGTCTTCCCCTCAGCACTGGCCCCTACTCCCCCTGTGACTCCACACTCAGCAGCGATGGCCAGCTGCTCCTTTTAAGGCAGGAATGCAATGATGTTGAAATGTGTTTTGGGGGTTGAAGTTCATTTTCTTAGCCAATATTGACTTTGCAAGTAATTACTGTTAAGCTGATCACTCTTTATGACATTCTGGAGTATATGCAAATTGCCATTAGAAAAACTTAAGCAGTAGACTTTGTAAAAATTAATATTTGTAGCATTCTCAAAACTTTTGGTCATGACTGTACATCACATCTAGCAATTCCCTAAGGCTGCTTTCACACTACGTCTTTTTAACATGCTTCCTGAACGTTTTTTTAACGCAGAAACGGATCCAGTGCAAATGCGTTTTCATTTCAATGCATTTGCAATGGACTTGCGTTAACATGCGTTCACCTGCGTTTGCGTGCGTTATAGTGAGGATCCAGCGACTTGCAGTTTTTTAACATCTTTCAAAAACGCTACTTGTAGCGTTTTTGAGCTGCGTCCAACTTCTGCAAATTACTGGATCCTGACTAAACAGCACGCAAACGCAGGTGAACGCTGGCATGCTGATAGGCAGGATCCTGCTTGCTCTACTGAGCATGCACAGAAGCCAGCCTCCGTGATCAGTCTCTCTCTCCTCCCTCTGTCTCTCTCCCCCTCTCTCTCCTCCCTCCCTCTCCTGTCTCTCCCCCTCCCTCTCCCCCACCTGAGAGCTGCGGACACTCGTAACCAAGGTAAACATCGGGTAACCACTTATCTTAGTTACCCGATGTTTACGTTGGTAACTTGTGGAGGGAGCCGGCTCCTAGCAGCTGCAGACGCTCGTGACCAAAGTAAATATCGGGTATCCAAGCAAGTATACCCGATGTTTACCTTGGTTACGAGCCTCGCAGCTGTCAGATGCCGGCTCCCAGTCTGGCACGTTTAGTTCCCCTCACTCCCGATCACATGACTCCAATGTCCGCCCCTAAACATCCAGTGACAGGATCCTGCAAAGTAACACATGCGTTTGCATGCATTTTTTGCTGTAAAAGCAGGATCCGCTTTTGCAGCAAAAAAACGTTCAGGACGCATGTTAAAAAGACGTAGTGTGAAAGCAGCCTTAGTAATACAATGGGAAGTTCGCATAATTGAGTTATCTGGGTGTCTGGCCTTCAGTGGCCAAAACAATTACATGAGTCAACAAAAACTTCAATACTAAACTCCCAAGAGTCTTGTAGAACAAAGAGGGATTATCCCCCATCTATAAACAAACTGTCTTCATGTCTGGCTGAATGTTAAGAAAGTTAACCCATGCAAGGCACTCAGAGACCATGTCGTCACATTCCTCCCCCTTCTTAATATAAGCCAGACAGGATGGGCTTCCGATCACCCTTCTCCTCTTGACGGCATTGTCCTTTTTAATGGGGAGGTCAGTAACAGAGGCTCGCATCTATACACCTCCCCCTGATTGCCTCCCCCATGTTGATCAGCCATATTGCGGACAATCACTAAGGTGGGGTCCATGAGTTGGGCTTGCATAAATTTCTTACTATCAATCTTCCCCCAGTCAATAGCCACAGTCTGGTTAGGCTTACTCATGGTTGTTGGCTCAGAAGTGGATGATGGAGACTGGGAATGTGAATTATCCTTGGAAAAGATGTTAGAAAGATCCACATCAGGGTCCTGCTTGGCTGTGAAGTGGGTGATGGCTGCTATAAACTGGCTGGATAGTCATTGTCCTAGGTCATACTCCAAAATAATTGGTGTGAGCAGGTAATCCACAAGCACCACTTCCACTTCCCTCTGGGTGGTATCCGAAACAACAGGCTTGGTGGGGCCATCCATGAACCCCACTTCAACTTCTTCCTGGCTAGTCCCCGAAACAACAGAAGTGGGGAGGCCATCCATGAGCCCTACATCAACTTGGTCCTGGTTAGTCCCCAAAACAACAGGTGTGGAGAGGCTGTCCATAAGCTCCATATGGACCTCTTCCTGGTCAGACCCCAAAATAACAGGGGTGGGGATGCTGTTCACAAGTCCCATATCGATCGCTTCCTGGTTGGTCCCCAAAATAGCAGGTGTTGGGAGGCTGTTCACAAGTCCCACATCGATCGCTTCCTGGTTGGTCCCCAAAATAGTCCTCTGCATCATTCTGGGCATCCCAACGGACTAATTTCTGGATCAAATCCAACCGAGTGTCAGCGTTCCTGTAGTCAATCTTTCACATCTGGCACAGATCCTGTAGCATCCATTTACTGCTGCAGTCGTAACTCCTCTCTGGTCCTTGTCCCATGGCTGAGCTGGTGGGGTTGGACATGGCAGCGTCCGAAACCTGAATGCCTCCCCTATGGCCTGCTAGGTATGCTTATGTGCCTCCCTGGTTGTTAAGCCCTGGATGGTGTCCACGAACACCAGTCCTCTGCAGCTCCCCTGGATAAACCAGGCTGAGTAGAGTCCCACTGCTGCCACCAATTATGGAGACACAGGGTCAGTGGGTGCTCTCGTCTGCTGGCCCGGCAACCTTTAGAAAGACAGCGTGGCCCAGGGCTCATCCCAACTGAACGCCGACCTCCTTAACCGTGGGCGGAACACTACTCAGACAACACAGGGTGAGGGAATCACAATATTAAGACTTTATTGGATCCCCAAACAATTAACGGCACATAGCACATAACCAGCAAAACACACAAATGTAACAGGCAACAGAGTCTCACCCTTCCGCTGGCTCACCAGGGATTAGAATGTCCGTGATTCAGAGCTTTCAGGGCTACTTACTCCAATCCATCAGCACCCCGCTTTTGGCGGGCACCCACCGAGAATGGAATGACAACAGATTTAGGAAGCTGGCTGAGGTCTGCAAAGTCTGTAGTCAGATGACTGGGTTGTCCCAAGCAGGATTTCTTCCTTATGTAGTCCTTGATAACAAAGCCGAATCCTTGCATTTGATGCTGAAGTCCATATAGTATTATAATCCAAGTTTGGTTATGGCTTGCCAATCGGATCTGCAGGTCCTAGATTGGTAGCATGTAGCAAGAATCTCCCTCGGCAATGGACAGTCCTCCTTCTTATACCCCTGAGCTCTCCATTCCGACCATTGGGGTCTTCACGATTGGTTGTACAATTTCATGAGTCAACAAAAACTTCAATACTAAACTCCCAAGAGTCTTGTAGAACAAAGAGGGATTATCCCCCATCTATAAACAAACTGTCTTCATGTCTGGCTGAATGTTAAGAAAGTTAACCCATGCGAGGCACTCAGAGACCATGTCATCACAGTAGCTACTCGTCATCCCATCCACAGCTTCCAAAACGCTCCATACGCACAGAAGCTCGATCTTGGATGGGTCATTATAGGAGACGTCTGTCTAGGAGGAACACACAAGCCGACCTCAGTCAACAGTATGCTCACCAATACATTAGAAAATGGACGCCCGTCTCTCTTCCAGCCATGTCAGAATAGTCTCGTGGTAAAGGAGTTACCGTGCAGCACCCCTCTGCCTTGCCCTTTCTCAGTTCCTTCCAATGAAGACCACGCTTGTGAAGGTGAACAAAACCACATAGGGTGTGCAGTCTTCCACAGGACAAAGGAAGACAACAAGACAGCGATGTCCATAGAAGACAGGAAGTTCATGAACACCATGGATCAGGAAATAGTCAAAGACAAATCAAACAGTTGGGTCGCACCACTACCATTTCGACCTCGTAGACGACGCCTACCAAACAACAGGGAAATGGTCTACAATCGCTTCATCTCCCTCAAGCACAAAGTTCAGAGGTCACCTGAGACAAAAGAACACTTCTTTACCTTCATGGAGAAGATGTTACAGAACAACCACGCGGAGGTCGCACCCGCACTTCAAGACTCCGAGAATCAGGGGCTGGCTGGCACAATTTAGCCTGGGGGGCAATCACAAAGCAGTGGCTCTCAAGTTGCGGCAGCCCGCCATTGGACTGTTCATCTCTGGCCGCTGCTTTAAAGCAGCAGTGGTAACAGGCTTTATGAATAGGCTGGTGCATATATATATATATATATATATATATATATGGGAACAGAACCGCGCTTACTGCGTACATAGATACTGCAAAAGAACCAAGATGACTACATACAGTAGATACGGGAACTGAAGCGAGCTTATTGGAGCAGAGCCGAGATATGGGAGCAGAACCGAACTTACTACAGAGATATGGGAGCAGAACCGAGCTTACTACAGAGATATGGGAGCAGAACCGAGCTTACTACAGAGATATGGGAGCAGAACCGAGCTTACTACAGAGATATGGGAGCAGAACCAAGCTTACTACAGAGATAGCGGAACAGGACCGAGCTTACTACAGAGATATGGGAGCAGAACCAAGCTTAGTACAGAGATATGGGAGCAGAACCGAGCTTAGTGTACCAATACAGGAACACAATCGTACTTACTCAGTCTTCTACATAGAAACAGCAACAGAACCAAGCCTCCTACACACATAGGGGAACAGAACAAGCTTACTGCATACACATAGTACCAGAACAAAGCTTACTACTTAAATATGGTACCATAACTGAGCTTAGTATATAGATATGGGAGCAAAACCATGCTTACTACATAGTTACAGTACCATAACCCAGCTAACTACTTGTTGCTTCTCCTATATTTTGAATGTTAAACACGCACAGCAAACTGATGGTACACGGACTATACACTGATGCCATCTGTGTGCTGTGCGTATTTTTCACGACCCATAGTCTTCTATTGACTATAGTCATCTGTGCTGCAGGAAAAAAAACAGACATCACTATGTGGATCACATGGACACACGGTCTGTGTAAATACACAGACATGCGAGTAGCACCATAGGATATAATGAGTATATGCGGTAAAAAAAACGGATATAACACGTACCAGAAACATGGACATGTGAAGGAGGCATTAAGGTGATAGTTACGTCACAGTGCAGGAAGGGGTTAATTTACTTGTCTTTTCATAAACACAGAAAGACAAATTAAATTCTCTAACACATATGTGAGCCCTTAGGGTCCGTGCCCACGATCAGTGTCAGCAGCGTCTTGGACGCAAAGTGTTTTCACTGAGTCCAAAATGCTGTGTTGTACAGCACACGCACAGTGGATGGATTTATAGAAATCTCCATCCCGCTGTGCTTCTTTAGACTCTCCATAAACTGACCTGTGGGGCGAGTTTCTCATTTGCAGCTTGTGAATTTATTCTAAGAGATGCTAGAGCTCTGAGCGGGAAAATACAGCAAAAATCCACTGTCAGTGACCCTGATCGTGTGCACGGACAGTGCGTCTCCGCTAGAGAAAGTACACTGCGTCCAGACCGTAAGGAAGCCTGATGGTGCACTCACCCTTAAAGATAAGATATAAGATACAAATCTTTTACACATACACCACAACACTATAAGGGTATGTGGCCACGGTCCAGACATGCTGCGTCCTGGAGGCAGCGTGTCCTCTCCTGTGGGGTCGCGAGTACTCTCCGAAGGGACTGCAGCTGCTTGTGCCCATAGTCAGGGTTAAGGCCGCTGCGGTCGTTTTCTCTGTTCTCTCTGCAGAAAACACTTGCATCTCCGCAGAGACATGCTGCTGCTCGTGGATGTACGCCACAGGTCAGCTTTTGCTGTGGGGTGGGCAGTACATGCCAAGTGGGCATGGAATTTTTAGAAATCCATCCACTGTGCTTGTACTGTACAACACAGCGTTTTGGATGCAGTGAAAACACTCTACGTGAAAAACACTGAACCCTGATCATGGTCACGTACCCTTACATACACACATACATAGAACCCCACAAACATGGACATGCAAACATACAGTACAGACACGTACACCCACACGGCGTACAGACACGTACACCCACACGGCGTACAGACACGTACACCCACACGGCGTACAGACACGTACCCAGATTTATTCACATTAAGCAGATACATATTTGAAGACAATTACAAACATATAAACATACACACACATAAATAGACACAATCCTATACACACAGACTGGGGGGCTTTTACTTTTGATGATTGGGGACAACACTTCTCTTGCCTCTTGTGTGGCCCTCATACTTGTTTGATACTCCTCTTCGGTGGGGAGGCAGCGCACGTAGCATGATGAAGGACCAGGATTTTCAGGGCCCCATACAAGCAAAATTTTCAGGCCCCTTGAGACTCTGCCCAGGCTCCACCCCAGCTCCGCCTCCACCACTCAAGCCTTCCATAGTAACACCGCCATTCTTGGCAAAACTCCACTTCTGAAAACCGTCCTCACAAACCATACATTAACCGCTGTTCGGCTCAGCTATGCAGCACAGTCGTCATTTTGACAGCCTGAAAAAAAACACAGACAGACAGCGACACACAGACACACCGGGGGAGAGACAGTTACCATCCCGGACAACGCCCGGGTACTACAGCTAGTGTATATATATATATATATATATATATATATATATATATATATTGAGGATGCAGGCTGTGTGTATATATAATATAGAGTCTGCATATATATATATATATATATATATATATATATATTGTGACGTTTCAACCGGCTGTATTACGAAGGGCCGGTATGTTTTGCAGAAGCATGGGTGCTCTGCAATGTGAAGTTGGCTGGGACCTGTGGTTCCACGGGATTGCATTACATGCAGAGCCATGGAAGGGTGTGTGATGCTGATTACACACTCCTTACCACCTGTGGGTGTGGCTCCAGGGGTTAAAGCAATCCTGTCTCTGAAACTAGGTGGAGTGTGTGTCTGGGGCAGTCTAGATAGAGACTAGCTCCAAACATCCAGTGTGTGGACTGGAAACAAGTGAGAGCAGGGAGCTCTGAGAGTGTGTCTAGGGCAGTCTAGATAGAGACTAGCTCCAGACGTCCAGTGTGTGGACTGGAAACAACTGAGAGCAGAGCCGGGAGCTCTGGGTGTATCAGCCTGAGTGGAGGCTGAACACAAGGCTCTGAAATTGAGTCTGAGGTGAGCGCAGCCAAGCCAGGCCAGGGCTGTAGGGCCGAGTCTCTCCTGGAGGAGAGACAGACAGGGGTCTGCAGAGGGCCCTGGGTGCTGGAAGGAACCTTGGCTAGAGTTGTACGCTGGCAGGAGCCAGAGAGTGGGGAAGTTGCTAAAACTTCCATTATGGACTTATTGTTTATGTTTGAGGGCAGTTTATGCTGAGTGTTTTTAAATAAACTGCCGGAATTTCTATGAAGAGACTATGTACATGTGTTGCTGAAGCTACCTCACACCGCTGCAAGCGAATGGAACCCCCACGTTGCAGGGCGCAACGTTACAATATATATATATATATATATATATAAAATAAAAAAATCTAGAGTTTGCTGGCTGCATATACAGTGGGCACGGACGAAAAGTGTTCTTCTTGTTTAATAAATTTGCAAAATTTTCTAAATTTCTGTTTTCTTCTGTCCAGATGGGGGATGGGGAGCAATGTTCAACAAGGAGAAAAAAATAACTTTTTTTGAATTTACCAAATGGCTGCAATGAAACAAAGAGTCAAAATTTAAAGGGGTCTGAATACTTTCCGTACCCATTGAATATAATATGGGGGCTGTATATAGTGTATACACAGCACTATACTGTACACACATCCACACTATATATAGTATATACAGACATGATGCAGACTGTAGTGTTCTCCTGTATATACAGTATGGTGCTGTGTATGAGCCGAGAGACAGACAGGCCCACAGACGCATACTGCTCCACTCCATGCCCACAGGCGCACACGGCTCCGCTCCATGCCCACAGGCGCACACGGCTCCGCTCCATGCCCACAGGCGCACACAGCTCCGATCCATGCCCACAGACGCACATGGCTCCGATTTATGCCCACAGATGCACACGGCTCCGATTCATGCCCACAGGCGCACACCGCCCCACTCCATGCCCACAGACACAAACGGCTCCGCTCCATGCCCACAGGCGCACACGGCTCCGATCCATGCCCACAGACTCACACGGCTCCAATCCATGCCCACAGGCGCACACCGCTCTGCTCCATGCCCACAGACGCACACGGCTCCGCTCCATGCCCAGAGGCGCACACTGCTCTGCTCCATGCCCACAGACGCACACGGCTCCGCTCCATGCCCACAGGCGCACACGGCTCCGCTCCATACCCACAGGCGCACACAGCTCCGATCCATGCCCACAGACGCACATGGCTCCGATCCATGCCCACAGACGCACACGGCTCCGATTCATGCCCACAGGCGCACACCGCCCCACTCCATGCCCACAGACACAAACGGCTCCGCTCCATGCCCACAGGCGCACACGGCTCCGATCCATGCCCACAGACTCACACGGCTCCGATCCATGGCCACAGGCGCACACCGCTCTGCTCCATGCCCACAGGCGCACACGGCTCCGATCCATGGCCACAGGCGCACACCGCTCTGCTCCATGCCCACAGACGCACACGGCTCCGCTCCATGCCCACAGGCGCACACTGCTCTGCTCCATGCCCACAGACGCACACGGCTCCGATCCATGCCCACAGACCCACACGGCTCCGCTCCATGCCCACAGATGCACATGGCTCCGATCCATGCCCACAGACGCACACGGCTCCGATCCATGCCCACAGACTCACACGGCTCCGATCCATGCCCAAAGACGCACAGGGCTCCGATCCATGCCCACAGACGCACACGGCTCCGATCCATGCCCACAGATGCACATGGCTCCGATCCATGCCCACAGACGCACACGGCTCCGATCCATGCCCACAGGCGCACACGGCTCCGCTCCATGCCCACAGGCGCACACGGCTCCGATCCATGCCCACAGACGCACACGGCTCCGATCCATGTCCACAGACGCACACGGCTCCGCTCCATGCCCACAGACGCACACGGCTCCGATCCATGTCCACAGACGCACACGGCTCCGCTCCATGTCCACAGCCGCACACGGCTCCGCTCCATGTCCACAGCCGCACACGGCTCCGCTCCATGCCCACAGGCGCACACGGCTCCGCTCCATGCCCACAGGCGCACACGGCTCCGCTCCATGCCCTCAGGCGCACACGGCTCTGCTTCATTCAAATATAGACACACACAGCTTACATGCACATATACAAACACATTGCCCTACTGCATGCACCTACATACACAGCTCTAATACATGCACCTATTAAACACAACTGTTAAATACTGCACATATAAACACAGCATTACAAGCACATTTACTTACAAACACACATTACCTCATCTTGCCGTTCCTGATCAGTGCAGACCAGGAGATGAGACGCTGGGAGCTGCATGGAGGCTGCAGCAGCTACAGGACCTGCCGGGTCACCGGTCATGTGATCAGGCACATGACCTGATGTAAGTAATTTCAGGACCTTTCACCTGCTGCCGCTCCAACAGCCTCCGTTCATCTCCCGGTAGCTTCCTCCCCTGCACCGATCACATAGATTAGTGCAGAGCAGCAGGGGGAGAGACGCTTTCGGTGAGCGGCCGGTTCTCCCTCCTTGCTTCTGGGTCCCATACACCAGTGAGGGCAGTAATGCCCTGATGGCGGCCCTGACATGACGTCATTACAATACACGGCCGCGCACAGTGAACTGCGCGCGGCCGTGTCTCCTGTACTATAATGACACTGTCTGCGCCTGTAATGTGTCAGTGTCGGTCCACGGCATCACAGTACAGGAGACACGGCCGTGCGCAGTTCACTGTGCGCGGCTGTGTCGCCCTGGGCAAGCCAGGGGACACAGGTCACAACACCACCGCACCCCACACTCCAGGTAGGCACACCTGCTAACCAGAAATCCTTGTTGCCTTCCTCCAGAGGTTGATGATGCACACCAGGGGGTGGGCCAGGCGGTTGGCTCCGCCCACCTAGGAGCTCACAACTCTGGAGGCAGGAAGTAAACCAGGCAGATTAGCCCAGGGAGGGCAAGAGTGAAGACAGAGTTGAGTCCAGGAGGAGGAAGTGGAAGGAGTAACAACAGAGATAGCCCCGGGCAGGGGAAGAGTGAAGTCTAGCTGAGGGCTAGAGTAAACAGAGAAGTGAAAGTGGTGAAAGTAGAGAAGTGTAAAGGAGAGAAGCAAGTAAAGTGACAGAAGGAAAGAAAGCCTGAGAGCCCAGCTGTGTGTAGGGCTAGAACAGCAAGGTCAGCGACGGCGGTGACTGTTTGGAGGGGGACAGTTTGGAAGTTCCTGGAAGGACCCCGTTGGCTGTGTGCCCGGTGGTCTGGAGCAGTGTTCCGAAGGACAGTCAGCACCAGGGCAGGGGCCTCTCGGACCCCGGCAAGGCTAGGAGTCGCCAGATTTGCCAAATCCGTCAGTGACGGGGACGCAGATCCCCCAGCAACCAAGTCCCGATTGACGGCAACAGCCCGACCATTACCGGGGAGACACCGCCACCGCCAAGGCACAAGTTTCCCCAGGGCCAGCGCCTGCGGGCAAAGTGTAGAGCTCCTCCGGCCCAGATTGCAGTCGGGGAGCGGGTAACCGGAGGGAATCCACCGCTACCATCAGACAACATAGGTGCAAGGAAGAGTAACGTCACCGTCACCTATCGGGAGTGCAGGTGCAGCCGTCTGTGGGACCGTCCTACCAGCCGTTGGTTTACCGTACAAACTGTGTCCGTGTGTCAGGCTGAGTGAGTACCATAGTGCCGCAAGGCACAGCGCTGCCCCCGCGCCCCTGCGCCCTCCAGGCCCTACACTTCACATCTCATCACCGGGCCCCGGGATCACCAACCCCTACCCACGGAGGGGCAACACAACACCTGGCTGCTCCGCATCACCATCCCCGGGACCCCCACACTGAGCAGCGGTGGTGCAATCACCACAACCGTGGGTGGCGTCACGAACTATAACAATCCCCACACCCAACAAACACCCCCTTTCACTCACGGGCGAGGAGTGTCGCTCGAGACACCCCGGGATCCGGCCCACGGCTCGAGCCACCAGGAGCAACTGCCGGACCCGAGCAGAAGGGGTGAGCGCGGTGTGCTGACACCCTCCTCCCCGCCCGCGACACGGCCATGTGTGTGTTATAATGACATCATGCAGCAGGCGGCCGGCCCTGTATAGCGGTTGGGAGGGCGGCCCGGGGGGCAATTGCCCGCCTGCCCCCTGGGCCAGCCCGCCCCTGCCGAGGAGTGTTGGTACTTACCTATCTTCGGTGTGTACCATCCCAAAAAGCCAGGCCAGATAAGAGTGGTATTCGACTCGAGCGCCAAATGTGAAGACGTCTCGTTTAATGATGTCCTATTGTCGGGCCCAGACCTCAACAACAGACTCCTAGAGGTACTAATCTGTTTCCGCAAGGATTCAGTGGCATTCATGGCTGACATACAACAGATGTTCCACTGTTTTCTCGTCAAAGAGGAACACAGAAACTATTTGAGGTTCTTCTAGTATCGCGACAACGACCCCTATAAAGACACTGCAGAGTACCAGATGAGGGTACACATCTTCGGGAACAGTCCTTCCCCAGCAGTCGCTATCTAAGGCCTCAGGAATTCCGCTAGAGAGGGTGAAGAAAAGTATGGGTCAGATGTCAGATCCTTCGTAGAAAAAGACTTCTACGTAGACGACTGCCTGCAGTCCACACCAACAACTGAGGCTGCAATCAGTCTCCTAAAAAGGGCTCAAGAAATGCTTGCTCTGTCTAACCTGAGGTTGCATAAAATTGCCTCCAACAGCCGAGAATTGATGGAAGCCTTTCCTCCTCAAGACTATTCCAATGATCTATAGGACTTAGACCTAAGCATTGACTCCCTTCCCATGCAGCGGAGCCTAGGATTGCTTTGGGATTTGAAGACGGATGCCTTCACCTTTCAGATCAACAAAGACGAGAAACCCTTCACGCGCAGAGGAGTTCTTTCTTTTGTGAATAGCTTGTATAACCCATTGGGGTTCGTGACTCCAGTAACCATCCAAGGCAAAATGATGCTAAGGGACTTCACCCAAGAGACATCTGATTGGGATGACCTACTTCCAGCAGAAAAAGCAGATCTGTGGACTGAGTGGAGGAAGTCTCTCGAAGCCTTGACCGACCTTCGTGTAAAACGACCGTATGCTCCTGTGCCATCCACAGAAGTCAAAACACAAAAACTTTGTGTCTTCTGTGACGCATCAGTCAAAGCTATCGCAGCAGTAACGTCCCTCAAAACCACAGATGCGAATGAACAGAGCCACATCGGGTTCGTTATGAGCCGGACAAAACTGGCGCCACTCCGTGAACACACGATACCCAGACTTGAGCACTGCGCTGCCGTTCTCGCGGTTGAATTGGCCGAACTTATCTCAGATGGGATGAGTCTGGAGATCAAAGACGTCAAATTTTATACAGACAGCAAAGTGGTACTTGGGTATATCTGCAATGAATCGCGACGCTTCTTTGTCTACGTCAGCAACCGGGTACTAGTTTACAAACAAGAAGGGGAGGGCACCAAAAATAAATAGCACAAAGGGATGAATACCACTAGCACATTAGAAAAACCATGGATGCAAAGAAAAAGAATGTGCAAACAAAAAGTGGGATCACCAAATATATAAATATATAAAAATATATCTTTATTTAGGCAAGGAACAAATACCACACACATGTATTAAAATCAATTAAAAAAGCAGAAAGCTTACAGAGAAACACACATTGGGTGCCAATGGTGTGCCACCTAAACAACCTTACACCCTCAAGAAGCCAAACAACCCCCACTTGGAGCAGAATGGTACAATACGTTGTGTTATAAAGAAACCCAATAAAATAAAGTGTCCATAGACTGGATAATCAGCATAACAAATAGATGAAGTGCAAAATACAATTCAGCAAATAACAAGCTTAAATGTCACAGTCAAACAAAAGAAGATTGGAAACTCAAATGAGCATAAACACATGCAAAAAAACAGCTAGGCTGGATGTAATGCTGATCAAAAGTAGAGAGACCAATACTACCTATAGATGGACACAAGGAGGGGTAAAGGCAAAAGGTGGAGGGGTGAGGCAACGGCCCCACACGTATCGCTGCAGACAAGTGTAGCTTCCTCAGGGGAAAGTGTGTTGTGTGGAGCAGTGTGCCTTTTATGCTCAACCATAATTACAAAATTGCCTACCAGCATGGAGGAATGGGAGCAGGGAGAACACCATGGAACCGAAGGACGCCGATGGTGGGCGCCATATTGCCACATGATGCCAGTCACATTTCATAATACTTTGAAAAATCGCATATGCACATGCGCAAGAAATCTAACGTTACATCTGGTATGTAGAATCCCACTAAGCAACCGGGTACTAAGGATAAGTAGATCCACTTGCTCTAGTCAATGGCACTACGTGTCTACCCATCACAATCCTGCAGACCACGCGACTAGATCCGTTGCACCAAGTCATCTGAGAGACACTACATGGTTCACAGGTCCTTCCTTTTTGCACCGTTCGATGCCTGACATCAGAGAGTCTGATACATTTGAGCTAGTGGACTCAGATGACGATGAAGAGCTTCGTCCTCAAGTGTCTGTTCTACATACAGTGACCTCAAGTAATCACCTCAAATCTCATCGATTCAGCAGGTTCTCGACTTGGAAGTCACTCGTTCCAGCCATCGCTTTTCTACTTCATGCACTTCAGTCCTATAAGATAACACTACCTACAAGTCAGAGACCTTGTAGAGGATGGCATCACTGCAAGCATGCATTCACCACTTCTAATCTGGAAAGAGCTAAGATTGCAATACTCTGTGTTATACAAAATGTAGCCAATGTCTTTTGGGACAGATGGAATAGGCAGTACCTCTCCACTCTGCAAACCAGGACAAAGTGGCAGAAAGACCACCCAAACCTCAAAACTGGCGATGTTGTACTTGTGAAAGACAGTCGAGCACATCGGAATGAGTGGCCATTCGGCCTAGTCACCAAACCTTTTCCCAGCAAGGATGGGAAAGTACGTACGGTAGAGGTCAGAGTGTGCAAGCTTGGGGAGAACAAACTGTTCCTCAGTCCTGTAACCGAACTTGTGTTACTGATTGATGCCAAGCGGGGAGTGTTCTGCCTTATGGCAGCCTGATAATATTCATTCATTGCAATTTCTGTTACAACCTCGCTGTTATTCTATGAATTAATGAGTTTCTCTTTAAGCTAAATGTAGTCTGGGTAGAAACGCCCCCTCTGAGCTGAGAAGAAGCCTGCAACCATTCTCTCTTTTTATTTGTTAGGAAAGGACCTGCCGACTTACCTCTCTGTACATTCACCCCTGCCTAGTGTAATCTGGTGAGCAAAGCAAATTACATGTGTTAGTGATAGAATCTTAGATGGTAGATTGTGTAGTAAATGCATTGTACCTTAGTGCCGTCCCTGCCTTGCTTGTATAGATACGATTCTCTATCTGTGTTGCAGCTGCAGTGACCTTTCACCTACATTCTCATAAAAACTGTATCTCATATACTGTTATGCTATGTTAACTCTGTATTAACACTGTACTGACTGTAATCATTTTCTTGTTATAGTTTTTACCCATATTCAACTGTATCTTGGATATATCGTATTCCGTATACCGTATTCATCTGTACCTTGGATATACCTATATTCACTGTATATTCCACGTATACTGCAATCAAGTTCACTTTACCAGCCAATAAATCAAGGCTACTGAATTCCACAGTCTGTTTATTTGAAATGTGAGTGAGGGTTTAGCTGTATGCCGGAGATTCACAGAGTTACGTGAGAGAAGGCATAACAAGGGTGCTACCAGGTTCTGCATCCCCACAAGGATCCAGGGCCTACCCCTTAGGGCCCTGGGAGACCAGTGCCGGTAACACAAAAAAACCCAGTTAATCCCAGTTTTTCCCCAACAATCCCCCATACAATGGTGCCAAGCTAGTGTTGGACCAATGGGTGGCCACCTACAGGTGGAGCCAGTAGAGTCCACTAGTTGACAAGGTGGGAAGGGCAGACTGAGGACAGTCAGAAGAGAATACTCAGTCTGAGGAGGGGAGTGAAGGTGGAAGTGAGGAGATGTTCTGACTCGGATTAACAGTAACCTGGTACCAAGGAGAGTATTTGCCGGTGGAGTACTCCTGGAACTACACACCGATGGGGTACAGGACCCTAGGACAGGAAAGAGCTCCAAGCCTACCTGTTAACACCTGCACAGCGAGGGGACCATCAAGGACCTCACTGACCCTAAAAATCCGAAGACTCAGTAGCAAAGGGAGAAACGGGGACATCACGAACAGGATTGAACTGGACCCGGTCAAACCGGGTGACGTGTGCCTTAAAGACTGTGTTTTATGGACTGTATTTTATTGTTTGAAAAATCGCCGCCATTTTGCTGTAAAAAATAACTGCGCCACAGCAGACCAAAAGGCACGAAAAGAAAGCCCTGCCCCCTGGGAGTGACAAGAATGTAAAACAAAACCGGAAGCAGGGGGCCCTGAGGCCCTGCACCAGAATGCCTTCAGGACTGTATCCAGCAACATGTCTGCTCCAGGGGATCGTGCCAGTGCACCAGGTCAACCAGAGACCTGGACCACGGAAAGGCTAGAGGGGGAGGTCCAGCAGCTGTGCGACCGGAACACCTGCAGCGAGTCCGAGGAGTGGAAGGCGGAGATGTTGGAGGTGGAGCGCCGCTTGACCAGGCTGCACCGACCCAGACACCGGATCCGTACTCGACCAGGCCATGTCACTGCCAGAGCCAGAGAGACCAGAAGCGGTCGCATCACCTTCCCCGCTGGAGAAGGGCAAAGTGGCACCAGCTTCCCCTGCCAGACCAGAAGCGGTCGCAACACCTTCTCAGCTGGAGAAGGAGGAAGCTTCAGCACCTGATCCAGTGTCGACCTCCCAGGCTGTGACATCATCGGGAGCCGCGGAGGTGGCCGCCGCCAGCGCTGACGATCTTCCCCAGGTACTGTGTCCAATCGCTGCAACGTGTACTACAGACCTGTTTCCGAAGTCGGAGTGGATACCGTGTGCAGGAGGCATGTTATGCTAACGAGGTACACGGTATCTGACATCTGGGCGCCCAAGCCAGAGGAAAATTCGTACAAGCCTGCTGTTGTCCCGTTCCCGGCCTGCCATGATATTGGTTCTCAGATGCCACCCTATGTGCCAGCAGAGACATCATGAGGCAGTGCAGGTGCATGGGACCAGTGCACACAAACTCTAAGTGCTGATCCCAGGAGGCCAAGTGAACGAGATGGCCCCTTTCCCACACCCTGGTAACTACCTCCTGCAAAACGTTACCAGTTTGCTTGTTTGAACTGTTCCTGTTAATGCTGTGTGCTGAAAAAGTTTAAAATGTTGCCTTAAAGAGTTAATGTTTTGATAAAAATGGACCCCAGGCTGCAAGACTGGCAGCAGCCAAAAATTCTTAACCTGTAAAAAGTTGCACCAGTTGTGCCCCACCAGAGTACACCCAACCAGTGGACCATGTTAAGCACCGCCACCAAGGAGAGGTCAGGTGCAGGAAAGGTCTGGGACAGATGGTCTGGACCTGGTCACTAATGGAACCGGTGACCTGCCTCCTAAGAGAGTTCTGGGACCAGGATCTTTGGGTGGTGGGTGTCGCGGGCGGAGAAGGGGACGCTGCGCTCACCCACTGGTCGGGTCCGGCTGCTGCTGCTGCTCGGTGGTGGCTCGAGCGGTGGGCCGGATCCCGGGGACTCGAGCGGCGTTCCTCGCCCGTGAGTGAAAGGGGGGTGGTTTGGTTTAGGGATATTGTCCGTGACGCCAACCACGGTTGTGGTGAGGTTGTGACACCACCGCTGCTCTGGACAGGGTTCCCGGGAGCGATGACAGGGAGCAGCTTGGATGTTGGTTCTCCCCTCCGTGGGTAGGGGGGTTGGTTGTCCCGGGGCCCGGTGAGGGGTAGGGATGGATGACAGGCGGGTTACGGGGCCTGGTGAGGTGCAGGGTCGCGGGGTCAGCGCTGTGCCGCACGGCATGGTGGTACTCACTCAGCCAATGATGAATGCAAAGTCTCCGGTAAAACAAACGGCTGGATGGACGGGTCCCACAGACGGCTGCGGTAGCTCTCCCGGTAGGTTGATGGTGACTGCCTTTCCCTGCACCTGTGTTGTGTTTACGATTCCAATGTCTTCCCACCGGTAACCCGCTCCCCAGCTTGGATGGATGCTAAAGGAGCCCCTTTTGCCCGCAGGCTCTGGCCCTGGGAACTGTAGCCTTGGCGGTGACTGAGTTTCCCTTCACGGTGTGAGCTGTTGCCTTCAATCGGGTCTTGACTGCTGGGAAACCCCGAAGGTTCCCTTCGCTAACGGATTTGACCAGTTTTACGGCGACTCCTAGCCTGGTCGGGGTCTGTAAGCCCTGCCGGATGGTGCTGGCTTCTCTTTGCTCTCCGATCCGGTACCGTCGGGCCACCACCCGTCCACGGTCCTTACGGTTCGCTCCAATCAGCCTCTCCTGCAGACGGTCACCATCGCCTGCCAACCTTGCTGTACCGTCCGGGCCACACACCCGGACGCCGTCAGACTGCTCCTCTACCACTTCACTCCCTCCAACTTCAAAACTGAAAACTCAACTGACTCCTTTTCTTGCCTCCAGAACTGTGAACTCCTCGGTAGGCGGGACCAACCGCCTGGCCCACCCCCTGGTGTGGACATCAGTCCCTGGAGGAAGGCAACAAGGATTTTTGTGTTTGACTTCGGTGTGCCTAACCGGGGTGTGGGGTGTGTTTGGTGTAGTTCTGTGACGACCTGGCTTGTCCAGGGCGCCACATGGGTGCAGGGAGGGGTACTCCAGTTGAAACGTTAAAATGATAAACCTCCCCTTCGTGTGAAGACGTGTTATGTTTTTACATGTTGAAAATAAAAGTGTAACTAGTGCCAGTGCCGGTAACACACAAAAACCCAGGTAATCCCAGTTTCTCCCCAACAATCCCCCATACAATGGTGCCAAGCTAGTATTGAACCAGTGGATGGCTGCCTAGAGGTGAAGCCAGTCCAGTCCACTAGTTGACTAGGTGGGAGGGCAGACTGAGGACAGTCAGAAGAGAGTAGTCAGACTGAGGAGTGGAGTGAAGGTGGAAGTGAGGAGACGTTCTGACTTGGGTTAACAGTAACCTGGTACCCAGGAGAGTAATTGCCGGTGGAGTACGTTGGAGTACTCCCGGAACTAAGCACCGACTGGGTACAGGACCCTAGGACAGGAAAGAGCTCCAAGCCGACCTTTTTATGTGCCACCCCAGCAGCGGATCGAACCGCTCGGATCCGGGGGTAGTGTCCGTCCATGGCTCGAGGGTCTCCGGACCCTACCCTTAGGGGCCACACTCTAAAGTGAAAGGGGGAATATTTACAGGGGAGTTATAGCTTGTGACGCCACCCGTGGTGTGCATTAACTCGAGTACCGCCGCTGCTGTTGGGAGTACCCGGGGTGATGAAGTGGGGCAGCAAGGTGTCGTTGCCCTCCACGGGTAGGGGCAGGCCCCAGGTCTCTGGATGATGCTACGGGGTGCCGTGAAGGGGGAAATCACTCAGGTACTCACTCAGCAAATAAGCAGATGCTGACAACCGGGTAAACCAAGTCTCTGGATGCCGCTGCCTCTCAAATGGGAGCTCGTCCAGGTCCCGTCCCCTGCAGTGCTGCCTGGTGATCCGTGACCTGCCTCCTGGCACAAAGTTTAAATTCACCGTAGTGGCCCAGTAGTCTGAAACTTGCCAGACCCCGCTCCGCACTGTGGCTAAGTGAGGAAGCCTGCTCTCAGGGCTCACGCTTGGGATTTCAGTGGGCTGCTTGTTTGGAAGGTTCTATCCCCCTCGTTGCGCTAGTTCCCCGATTCTGGAGCTGGTGGGAACAGTCCATAAAGGCTCTGCTCTTCGCAGGTTAATTGCCGGGTTGCCTGAAGCTTCTCCCCGACCTAGGGTCCGTGTACCCCGCCGTGCCTTTGGTCCCGGACCGGTGATAGAACCAGGCTGCTGACTGTCCTCTTTGACAGGTTCCAGGCACCTAGCCTCAATCCCCTGCGACTGGGGGTCCGACTCCTCTAGGCCCAGACCACCGTCTGCAACCTAGTCAGCTTCCCCTGGGAGCCACTACTCCCAGCTTCCTCTGAGCTCCTCTCAGCTCGAGGGTTCCTACACTTCTCCTCCACTTCACTTCTACACTCCTTACCTCTCCTCCTTGACCCCTAGGTGGGCAACTCTATTCCGCTTAAGCCGTCCACTAGTGTGCCTGGTGGGTGTGGTGCAGGGTATATCTAGGATTTGATTTGCTGTTGGAGGCAGCACTGTAAGATGGGGACCCAGAACCATGAGGAATTTGAATACTGCACGGGAACGGCAGTTTGCGCAGTACCCTGTGACGGCCTGAATAGTCCAGGGCCGGCACATTAACACCTGCACAGCAAGGGGACCATCAAGGACCTTGCTGACCCTAAAAATCCGAAGACTCAGTAGCAAAGGGAGAACCGGGGACAGGACCAGAGACTCCAACCTCACAGGGTTATCGCTACCGTCAGGTGGCCAGAAATGGACAAACCACCGGACGGGGACCCCCAGTTCCTCTACGCCACGGGGGACCCATTTACCAGAGACAGGTGCAGGGGAAGAAGGTACCAGAGTACTAAACTGGCACTGGGCCAAAGGTGACCTGGAGGTGAAACCAGCCGGCCTCGGTTAACCAGTTACCTCCAACGAGCAGTGAGTAAAAACCAGTTCCACTAAACCTCTATGTGAACTACTTTCTTCCGACGCCCGTCACATCACCCATCCTCTGGGGCCCGGCTCTCTTTGCGGAGGGCCTACTATCCAGGCCATCCAGGTAGTGACATTCTGCAGTGGTGGCTCCCTGTATATAGCCGCAACACCGCAAGTGGCGTCACATATGAACACTAACCTAAATCCCCTGTAAATACACCCCCATTATAAAAAGGGGCCAGTGCACGGAACCGGGCAACAGCCACCCCAGTGACATTCCCAAGATATGCACTGCCCGGGACAGAGTACCCCATATCCCTGGGCGACATATACACTGCTCACAAAATGTTAGGGATATTTGGTTTTCGGGTGAAATTTATGTAACAAATAAAAAGTTCACGCTCCAGGGATATTTAATCATGAAAGTAGGGGATTAAGGAGAAGCAGCAATGGTAATTTCCTCATCTCAAACAGTTTATTGAAACAAAAGCCAACAATAGTGGTGGGTGTAATCCCCAAAAAATGTCAATATTTCAATAACTTTCATGCAGTCTTGTCTTGAGCATTAATTACATGTTGACAATGACATCTGCTGCTGTTCACAAGGGGAGTTATTGTCTGCGGACTCATGGTATACCACTCTTCTTGAAGGGCGTCCCTCAAGTTATTGAGGTTCTGGGGTACAGAGTTATGAGCCTCTGGACGGCGACTCAGCTGATCCCATAGGTTTTCTATGGGATTCATTTCTGGAGAAAGTGCAGGCAGCTCCATTTGCGGTACCACAGTCTCCAGCAGCCATCCCCTAACAATGCGACCTCGAAGCGCTTGAACATTGTCATCTATGAAGATGAAATTAGGCCTGTGTTGTTCATGCAGAGGCACAGTGACCAGATTAATGTTGTTATTCCAGTAGTAGGGGATGCTACTGTATCAATCAAAGTGTAGGGCATTTCTGTATTGACTAGACATACCTCCCCACACTGTAACACCACCACCATCACCAAAAGCTCGTCAGGTAACTAGAGATGAGCGAACCGGTCGCGGTTCGGCTCGAGTTCAGTTCGCCGAACGGAGGTCTCGTTCGAGTTCGGTTCGGCGAACCGGTTCGGCGAACCACTCGAACCGCATAGAAAACAATGGCAGTCAATCACAAACACATAAAAACACCTAGAAAACACCCTCAAAGGTGTCCAAAAGGTGACAAACAACACACAACACAAACACATGGGAAAGTGACAAGGACATATACTCATGCGAAAACAAAAGAGCTGGACAAGGAAAAAGAGGAGGAGACACAGATATGAGTATATGCAAGGAAACATCGATGCCATTACTGTGCAACTTGAGCCCTGCTCATTTTAGGCTTCCAATCTGGATAAATTGCCTGAGCTTGCCACGTACGCCTTGGGGATCTTGTCGTGTCCTGCAGCCAGCGTTCTCTCGGAACCTGTCTTCAGTGCTGCTGGGGGTCTTCTGGCAGATAAGCACACGCGTCTGTCCACTGACAATGTGGACATGGCTCTCAGAGGACTTTTCTTCCCCTGTGTCATCCAGGGGAGGCGAAAAGCACGCGTATTTTTGAGAGTGCTTCATGCAAAGCATCATTTTCATTTTGAAAAGGGGGATCAACTGATGCCAGTCAAGTGGGGTGTGTGTGGCCCAATTAGTGGAAACGAGGGAGACTGTGGTTGGAGTCCCCTCGCTGTTTTTACATGATTTTCGAAGTGCATGACATGCCTAAGAGGTTTAGTTTCGGCATCTCAAACTTGTTGGCTACAGAAAGGCTGCCTTTACACTCTTTTGTCACCGAGGATTTTCGAGACCTTATGCCCATTGCAGTGCCCCAAGAGCCGATGGCCATTTGCCACTCCTTCTCCAAGAAAGGGGTGCCCGCGCTAACACAGCAGGTCGCACACAACATCACCGCTTTCTTAAGAAACTCTGTGTGTGACAGGGTGCATTTCACCACAGATACAGTTAGGTCCAGAAATATTTGGACAGTGACACAAGTTTTGTTATTTTAGCTGTTTATAAAAACATGTTCAGAAATACAATTATATATATAATATGGGCTGAAAGTGCACACTCCCAGCTGCAATATGAGAGTTTTCACATCCAAATCGGAGAAAGGGTTTAGGAATCATAGCTCTGTAATGCATATGTCGCGGGCGGTGAGGAGGGTGTCAGCACACCGCGCTCACCCCTTCTGCTCGGGTCCGGCAGCTGCTCCTGGTGGCTCGGGCTGTGGGCCGGATCCCGGGGTGTCTCGAGCGACACTCCTCGCCCGTGAGTGAAAGGGGGTGTTTGTTGGGTGATGGGATTGTTATAGTTCGTGACGCCACCCACGGTTGTGGTGATTTCACCACCGCTGCTCAGTGTGGGGGTCCCGGGGATGGTGATGCGGAGCAGCCAGGTGTTGCGTTGCCCCTCCGTGGGTAGGGGTTGGTGATCCCGGGGCCCGGTGATGAGATGTGAAGTGTAGGGCCTGGAGGGCGCAGGGACGCGGGGGCAGCGCTGTGCCTTGCGGCACTATGGTACTCACTCAGCCTGACACACGGACACAGTTTGTACGGTAAACCAACGGCTGGTAGGACGGTCCCACAGACGGCTGCACCTGCACTCCCGGTAGGTGACGGTGACGTTTCTCTTCCTTGCACCTATGTTGTCTGATGGTAGCGGTGGATTCCCTCCAGTTACCCGCTCCCCGACTGCAATCTGGGCCGGAGGAGCTCTACACTTTGCCCGCAGGCGCTGGCCCTGGGGAAACTGGTGCCCTGGCGGTGGCGGTGTCTCCCTGGTAATGGTCGGGCTGTTGCCGTCAATCGGGACTTGGTTGCTGGGGGATCTGCGTCCCCGTCACTGACGGATTTGGCAAATTTGGCGACTCCTAGCCTTGCCGGGGTCCGAGAGGCCCCTGCCCTGGTGCTGACTGTCCTTCGGAACACTGCTCCAGACCACCGGGCACACAGCCAACGGGGTCCTTCCAGGAACTTCCAAACGGTCCCCCTCCAAACAGTCACCGCCGTCGCTGACCTTGCTGTTCTGGCCCTACACAAAGCTGGGCTCTCAGGCTTTCTTTCCTTCTGTCACTTTACTGGCTTCTCTCCTTTACACTTCTCTACTTTCACCACTTTCACTTCTCTGTTTACTCTAGCCCTCAGCTAGACTTCACTCTTCCCCTGCCCGGGGCTATCTGCTGTTCACTCTTTCATGTCCCTAGCTGGACTCTATCTGCCTGGTTACTTCCTGCCTCCAGTGTTGTGAGCTCCTCGGTGGGCGGAGCCAACCGCCTGGCCCACCCCCTGGTGTGCATCATCAACCCCTGGAGGAAGGCAACAAGGATTTCTGGTTAGCAGGTGTGCCTACCTGGAGTGTGGGGTGTGGTGGTGTTGTGACCTGTGTCCCCTGGCTTGCCCAGGGCGACACATTCCCCCTTAGCAAAATGCAGACCGTCCGCGGGCTGCCGTCCTACGCCGGTTTTATTTTTCTGTAAAAAGGGGATAACAGGGTTAAACAAAACATAAATACATTTTTAATCACAAACTCTTCCCAAGACGGGAGGCACATTTACTTAAACGTTGCAACGGTATACGGTCACGGTTTCCGCTCTCTCCCACCCAAGCAACCTGGCCCTGATGCTGCCCCTAAAACCCAGGCAGCACCCCTTGACCCACAGTCCAGCACAAGTTACCCGAGCGGGATCTGTCCTTCCCCTCCAGAGGGTGGCCACCGGTTCCTTTGGTGGCTGGGCCCTGGCCTGCTCTGCTCAGGGCCCTCCCTCCAACCTGCCTCTCCGGAGGCGGTATAGCGGAAACGGTAACGGTACCCAACATATTTACAAGCCACTTAACGTTTGTGGTGCCCTGCAAGTTCACGGGCTTGTCCATGGATAGTTCCCATGCAAATAAACTTTAAACGGTCCCCACGGGGACAACGGTGCCGGCTCCTGCCAGTTGCAAATCACACGGTGAATCAGGTGAACTTCGGATCATTTTCACTTATCATTTCAGAACTTTTTCAAACAACACACAGCAAACAAGCAACTCAGTGGTGGTCCCAACGGGGACTGGACAACAGTGCTCTGCTGCCCTGGAAGCGGCTCAACAGTCCATTCTCACTCGTGGGTCTCTAGTGCCACCTTCACATAGTGCACCGCTCTGGACCCCAATGGTAGCTCGCTGCAGGCAATCTTCTTCCATATACATGCGGGCATGCACATCCGCTCTATACCCCTCTCGGGCTTCGATCTCTCTGCGCAGCTGCTGTTGTCGTCGCTCCCAGCCGGGAGCACTTTCTGTTTGCTCCGGTTCAGCGTGTGCGGGGGACGGGCCCAGCCAGAGTCCCTCCGTGTCGGCTACGACCGGCACCTTCAGTAATGAGGGACCCCGCTGTGACATGGCCTGCACTGCCTCCTGGCAGCTGCATCCCCGCCGTGCCTCCGGTGCATCTTTGCTGACGGCTTCAGCCTTCGGCTTCTCCCATAGAAGCGGTTCAGGGTGGTCATGAGCTTCTGCTGCAGGTCGGTCCGCCGGGGCGGATTGGCAGGGTACCGCTACCGGTGGTGGTGGTAGCGGGCCTAGTGGCGGGGCAGCAGCAGCTAACGCGGGTAGCGGGAGAGGCAGCAGGGTGAACGGGTGTAGGCCGGGCCCCTCAGCCGCAGCGGCCGATCCCTCGGGAATACAGGGACGTGGGTCTCTTACCCGTTCCTCCAAATCTTCCTCCACCTCGCATCTCCACATAGCAGCCACCACTTCCACCATGTCGGCCTCCCGCTCCTCCAGGAGGAGCTGCCTGTGGACCTGCAGACGGCTGCTTAGCTGGGCGGTCCGGACTTCCACCCACGCCGCCATGCCGGGCGCGGGGACCACGGTGTTGTTGGTCGGACTCAGCATCTTTAGCAGCGGCCTCTTCCAGGAACCAGTAAATGGCCGCAGGGTCCTGGCGTCCCTGCTTCCATAGCCGCGCTTACATGCGGCCAGCCGCCATCGCGTCCCCCTTAGCTCTTTCCGGCCCCTCCTCTCTCGGGGCGGGGTTTTGGCCTTCGCGCCTCTACTGCTCGAGAAGATGCTCGAGCGGGAACTTTTCGCGCCAAAGATGGCGGCTTCTGAAATTTTTCTGCCGGATGCCTCCGGCGGTAACAAGGCGCACCTCTACCTGACGGCAGAGCGGTAAGATCCTGTTCGTGACGCCAAGTTGTCGCGGGCGGGGAGGAGGGTGTCAGCACACCGCGCTCACCCCTTCTGCTCGGGTCCGGCAGCTGCTCCTGGTGGCTCGGGCTGTGGGCCGGATCCCGGGGTGTCTCGAGCGACACTCCTCGCCCGTGAGTGAAAGGGGGTGTTTGTTGGGTGATGGGATTGTTATAGTTCGTGACGCCACCCACGGTTGTGGTGATTTCACCACCGCTGCTCAGTGTGGGGGTCCCGGGGATGGTGATGCGGAGCAGCCAGGTGTTGCGTTGCCCCTCCGTGGGTAGGGGTTGGTGATCCCGGGGCCCGGTGATGAGATGTGAAGTGTAGGGCCTGGAGGGCGCAGGGACGCGGGGGCAGCGCTGTGCCTTGCGGCACTATGGTACTCACTCAGCCTGACACACGGACACAGTTTGTACGGTAAACCAACGGCTGGTAGGACGGTCCCACAGACGGCTGCACCTGCACTCCCGGTAGGTGACGGTGACGTTTCTCTTCCTTGCACCTATGTTGTCTGATGGTAGCGGTGGATTCCCTCCGGTTACCCGCTCCCCGACTGCAATCTGGGCCGGAGGAGCTCTACACTTTGCCCGCAGGCGCTGGCCCTGGGGAAACTGGTGCCCTGGCGGTGGCGGTGTCTCCCCGGTAATGGTCGGGCTGTTGCCGTCAATCGGGACTTGGTTGCTGGGGGATCTGCGTCCCCGTCACTGACGGATTTGGCAAATTTGTCGACTCCTAGCCTTGCCGGGGTCCGAGAGGCCCCTGCCCTGGTGCTGACTGTCCTTTGGAACACTGCTCCAGACCACCGGGCACACAGCCAACGGGGTCCTTCCAGGAACTTCCAAACGGTCCCCCTCCAAACAGTCACCGCCGTCGCTGACCTTGCTGTTCTGGCCCTACACAAAGCTGGGCTCTCAGGCTTTCTTTCCTTCTGTCACTTTACTGGCTTCTCTCCTTTACACTTCTCTACTTTCACCACTTTCACTTCTCTGTTTACTCTAGCCCTCAGCTAGACTTCACTCTTCCCCTGCCCGGGGCTATCTGCTGTTCACTCTTTCATGTCCCTAGCTGGACTCTATCTGCCTGGTTACTTCCTGCCTCCAGTGTTGTGAGCTCCTCGGTGGGCGGAGCCAACCGCCTGGCCCACCCCCTGGTGTGCATCATCAACCCCTGGAGGAAGGCAACAAGGATTTCTGGTTAGCAGGTGTGCCTACCTGGAGTGTGGGGTGTGGTGGTGTTGTGACCTGTGTCCCCTGGCTTGCCCAGGGCGACACACATAGCCTCCTCTTTTTCAAGGGGACTCTAATGGCTGCAATTAACTCTGAAGGCGTCTCCCTCGTTAACCTGTAATCAATGAAGTAGTTAAAAGGTCTGGGGTTGATTACAGGTGTGTGGTTTTGCATTTGGAAGTTGTTGCTGTGACCAGACAACATGCGGTCTAAGGAACTCTCAATTGAGGTGAAGCAGAACATCCTGAGGCTGAAAAAAAGAAAAAATCCATCAGAGAGATAGCAGACATGCTTGGAGTAGCAAAATCAACAGTCGGGTACATTCTGAGAAAAAAGGAATTGACTGGTGAGCTTGGGAACTCAAAAAGGCCTGGGCGTCCACGGATGACAACAGTGGTGGATGATCGCCGCATACTTTCTTTGGTGAAGAAGAACCCGTTCACAACATCAACTGAAGTCCAGAACACTCTCAGTGAAGTAGGTGTATCTGTCTCTAAGTCAACAGTAAAGAGAAGACTCCATGAAAGTAAATACAAAGGGTTCACATCTAGATGCAAACCATTCATCAATTCCAAAAATAGACAGGCCAGAGTTAAATTTGCTGAAAAACACCTCATGAAGCCAGCTCAGTTCTGGAAAAGTATTCTATGGACAGATGAGACAAAGATCAACCTGTACCAGAATGATGGGAAGAAAAAAGTTTGGAGAAGAAAGGGAACGGCACATGATCCAAGGCACACCACATCCTCTGTAAAACATGGTGGAGGCAACGTGATGGCATGGGCATGCATGGCTTTCAATGGCACTGGGTCACTTGTGTTTATTGATGACATAACAGCAGACAAGAGTAGCCGGATGAATTCTGAAGTGTACCAGGATATACTTTCAGCCCAGATTCAACCAAATGCCGCAAAGTTGATCGGACGGCGCTTCATAGTACAGATGGACAATGACCCCAAGCATACAGCCAAAGCTACCCAGGAGTTCATGAGTGCAAAAAAGTGGAACATTCTGCAATGGCCAAGTCAATCACCAGATCTTAACCCAATTGAGCATTCATTTCACTTGCTCAAATCCAGACTTAAGACGGAAAGACCCACAAACAAGCAAGACCTGAAGGCTGCGGCTGTAAAGGCCTGGCAAAGCATTAAGAAGGAGGAAACCCAGCGTTTGGTGATGTCCATGGGTTCCAGACTTAAGGCAGTGATTGCCTCCAAAGGATTCACAACAAAATATTGAAAATAAAAATATTTTGTTTGGGTTTGGTTTATTTGTCCAATTACTTTTGACCTCCTAAAATGTGGAGTGTTTGTAAAGAAATGTGTACAATTCCTACAATTTCTATCAGATATTTTTGTTCAAACCTTCAAATTAAACGTTACAATCTGCACTTGAATTCTGTTGTAGAGGTTTCATTTCAAATCCAATGTGGTGGCATGCAGAGCCCAACTCGCGAAAATTGTGTCACTGTCCAAATATTTCTGGACCTAACTGTACTTGGAACAGTAAGCATGGACAGGGGCGTTACATGTCGCTGACTGGGCACTGGGTAACTATGGTGATAGATGGAGAAGTGTCTGCTGTACAAGTCTTTCCGTCCCCATGAGTTGTTTCAATCCTTCCTCTGTATGTACAAGTTCCTCCACTGCTTCTGCCTCATCAACCTCGTGTTGTTCCTGCACCTCAGCCCAAACCCTGTGTGGTCAAGCCACCCTTCCTTGTAACTGCGCCCAAGGAATCCCACACACCTCCTTACTATGCTGGCAGCAGAGCTCAAGGCCATCAGGCGGTCAAATGTTCACTTTGAAATGTAGGGGAAATGTGAGACACCGCTGAGGATTTGTGGACGGTTAGCTCTGTAGATTGAGACCGAGTTTCATTAATGGTTGTCTCCACTCAACCAGCAGCCAGGGAATGCCGGGTGCGACAATGATGCTAAACAGTCTGCGGCCCTTCTTCAGGGCAATGTGACACACGTGCCTTGTATGGCTCACGTGTTGAATCCGAATCTCCAGCAATTTTTAAAACAATATCCCGGCCTACATGTCCTTCTGTCGAGGGCACGGTGTAACGCCTGCCTGGATCGACACACTCAGACGGGCTGTAAAGGATAGGCTAGAGGGAACCCACTCACCAAGCTGGACCCCCAGAACCCTGAAACCCTTTAATCCCTATACAGTGATGTTGAATGACACAGGGCCCAAGTTGATCAATACCTGTGGAAGGCTGCAGTTCCAGAGAATAGTAGTCATGCAGGGTCAAAACATTAATTGAGGAAGAGGAACAGAATGGGAGGGACAGGACTTAATCAGAAAACAAGCAGAGGTGAAATGCAAATCGGCCAACGAGGTACCTAAACAGCAAGCAGGAAAAGTAGTCAGGTAACAAGCACACAAACTCATAAAACTAAACTGGGGGTAACAGTAACCAGAGGTTCATAGCTATGTCTGGCAGTGGTCTTCAGACAGGAGGGGCCTAAAAAAGGGTGTTGTGTCTTCCCATTGGTTGTAGCTGAATGATGGTACTTCATCTGTGAGATACCCACCACCTGCATTCAGCCTGTGGTTCTGCATCTGTCAAGGTAACGCATCCCAGTGGGTGAGCATAACCTGTGTCCACATAGCGCCGCTGGCGTTGACTCCTCTCCCATCATCAGCACTATGCACGAAAGGAACACGTTGTCACCTTGCGACAGGAGTACAAATTGACGTAGCGGACTACGGTGGTGACTTAACAGCCGTGTGCGGCAATGATGCAAACATGGCAGCGTGCCTTCGTCAGGCCCATGTGACACACGTGACTTGTATGGCTCACGTGTTTAATCTGATTCTCCAGCAATTTTTAAAACAACATCCCGGCCTACATGGCCTTGTACAGCGGGCACGCTCACTATGTGCTCACTTCCATCGTTCGCACCCAGTAGCTCAACAACTTTCATCGCTCCTGAAGTCTTAAGGTATGGCGGTTAAACGTCAGAAATGCGATGTTCCGACACGCAGGAATTTTAATCTGCACATGTTGCAGCGTCTGTGGCAGCACCGCAGAGCCCAGCTGAAATACGTTATGACGTATACCCTGGGCTAACTTGATCCAGAGGTGGTGCAGATCACGCTGCTGGAGTGGTGTCAGATCAAGGACATATGCACCGATCTACACAGTTTACAAATGTCGACGCAGATGTTTAACACTGGCGATGACATTCTCAGCGTGACAATTTTGGTCATCTACATGATGGAACACACTGTATTATTCGGAGTCAGGTTTTGGTCCAAGAGGAAGGGAGGAAGTACTGGAGGAGTCATATGCGGAAGGGATAACAAGACCTACAAGGTCCAGACGGTCAGCGGCACCTTGGCGGCAGTCATGGTACGGTGGGGGAGAGGGATTATCAAGGGAGCATAGTATCAGCAAAACAGTTGAGGAAGGTGCAGGAGCCCAGGAAGAAATGGAGGACGAACTGGCGATGGGCATGGAAGACTCAGTAGATTAGTGAGAGCTTGCTCACATTTTGGTTGTGCGAGGTTATGGGGAGAGGGCAGAGGAAGGAGGCACGATTCTCACCTCTCCGCCACCAACACACCAAGAACTTGGTCCTCCTGGATGCTCAAGACACATGAGCGCCTTCTTGCTGCACTACCTACAACATGACCCTCGGATTGTACGAATTCCAAGTCATGCTTACTACTGGGTTGCCACACTGTTAGATCCCCGGTACAACACAAAATTTTGCGAAATAACTCCTGCCATAGAAAGGGACGCACGTATGCAGGAGTATCAGCAGAAGGTGGTACGCAATCTTACATCTGCTTTTCCACTAAACACCAGTGGTGCACAGAGTGAATTTCAACGCTTTTTCATCGATAGGAGGAAATGGTCTTACTTGTCCACATCTGAGGGACCGAGGGCTGGCTTCTGTGCTGAGACGGCGTTGAGTACGGTGTCTCTGCAGAGTTGCATTTTTGGTCATATACAAACTGAGTTGAAAAAGGACAGATGCTGGTGGAAAGGGGAACAGGTGTGTTGGAAACGGTAAACAAGTTTGTGTCCGTGGGTTTGGTGGTTAAGCAACATTAACATTTGCTGAAGAAACAACATCTGGTATGGTGGGACTGGCAGATTTGGATAAGGTGGTATATACTATGTTACCGCTATATCAAAAATATTAAGAAGAAAAGAAAGAGGTAGATATCCCAATCGCCATTCGGTGTCCACTGTGCTCACAGATGGAAAAGGAGAGGTTGGCAACTGGAAGGTTAGGTGGAGGATACAGAGCAGGTTGACTCTCAAACAAATAGTAGCCTGAACTGAGTTAGACGCAACTCGGATCTGCAGACTTGGAGCCCTGTTAGCGTGACAGGGTCCACACGACCACCCAGCCCTGGAACTCCCTGTTAACAACACAGGGGCCATTGGTTACGCAGTCCGTGTGCGTAGGGGACACACCTGATGACAGCAGGCGCATCAGCAGCAGCAGGCCTGTTTATGCCACTGGGCTGCACTAGCAGGACTGGTAGGACAGGAGCTGTTCTTAAACATTCTGCGTTACCAACTGTGGTGGCGGCCTGCATCGATGACCTATTGCCTACCTCTGGCCTAAAGCCGCAATGGGTTCAACACATGGAGGTGTGCTCTTTCGGAGCATAATAGAAGACTGGCACCTTCTTCTTGGCTCCAGCCCCTTTTATAACCTGGGTCCGCCCGAAACCAGGGTGGACCACAATGCACCTCCTGGAGACAAAAGCAGAGTGACACGTCATGAGTGGCATAACTAGCGTCCTATTTTGAACCGCCACTTGAATGATGACCTCATGGCTGCCACAACCAAAACACCTCAACAGTCATCGTCTGACCAACAACAATGAGGTGACAAGTCATAGGGGCGGCCCTCTGCAAGCCTGTTGGGAGTGGCCTGGCCAAATTGTCAGGACACCTGATGCCCTGTGGTCTATATGGGCTCCCCACATCAGGGGCAGGGCCAAAGAGTTCATTTCCCGACCTAGCCTCTGATGCAGTAAGTGCCTGAGCATGCTCAGTAGCATGAAATACAGTTTCTGAAAAAAAGACTATCCGCTTCAGCATGCTGTCTAGGCACAACACAGGACTTAGACCCGTCACGGAGTGCAAGTACCTGTGCAAAGAGGCTTTTCTCAGTCAGTGTGAAGTCCCACAGGTGTTGTGTTGGTGCATTACCTTCAGGGACTCCACGTGGAGTAAGAGTCTGGTCACACTTAGGTTGTTTCTTTATATGTATTTTCGTGACGCCATTCTCTGTATTGCGGTCAATGGGGACCGCCACTGCAGTGTAAGGGGACACCTGGGGCTGATGTTGGGTGCAGTTAGTTTTAGTGGCCTCCCGAGAGTGAGTCAAGCCCCAGGGCCCTGTGTAAGTGTGTTGAGCCGCAGGTCGCAGAATGACTCAGGCACAGTCCAAACGAGCATGCGCTGTAGCCCAAAATTAAGACTTTGCCTCAGGAATGACACAGTCAGGCAGAGCATACTCAGTTGGCGAAACACTGGAGTTAGGCTGCGGCTGGGGTAAATCGGCACACAGGAAGGAGCAACCGCGGAAACACTTTGTTCAATTGTGAGGGGAGTCATTTTGGAGTTTTGTGAGGAGTACCGTAAGGCCAGTGAGCAGCATCCTGTGCCACAGACCAACATTCTTCCGGTGCTGTCTATACTGTTAACCATGATAGGAGCGTAAAGTCTGTATTTATGGCAACTAGACATCACATTACCCGGGTACGGTAGGCTGTGCCCAGACAGTAATGCGTGCACGCAACACTTTGTTTTATTATGAAAACACATATCTGTTCTGGGTAGGACGACTATATAGACAATCATACTTGCTGCCTCTGCTCTGTCAAATTGTCACGTACAGTTGAAATCATAGAGGGACAGCGACACATGTTTGCATTGAATGTTGCTTTTCAATATTTACATGACTCTGTTGCAGAGCTGTGTGGTTTGCATTCACACTGTTATCATCTGCCTTATCTGTGAGGCTTCAGCTAACAAGGGTATTCGGGGTGGGTGATGTGTTTTGTCTATGTTTAGGTAGATAACTGGGAAGCTCTTGTGATGTGCCACTAGTTAGTTGTCTTCGCACACACACACACACGCACAAACACACAATTACTGCTGCTACGCAGAGGGCTTAGCAAGCAGTAGGCCACTGATTAGATTGTTCTATTATTTCAATTTAATGCATGGTTCTTATTACGCAGCACGGTGGCTCAGTGGTTAGCACTGCAGTCTTGCAGCGCTGGGGTCCTGGGTTCAATTCCCACCAAGGACACCATCTGCAAGGAGTTCATACATACAACATACAAGTTCTCCCCGTGTTTGCGTGGGTTTCCTACGGGTACTCCGGTTTCCTCCCACACTCCAAAAACATACAGGTAAAGACCTTAGATTGTGAGCCCCAATGGGGACAGTGTTGCCAATGTATGTAAAGCGCTGTGGAATTAATAGCCCTATATAAATGAATAAATTATTATTATTATTGTTTGTTTTGGGAAAGTGAAAGAATCATTTATGAACCCAACTGCAAACAGTGCTTTTCATGTTGTGTGGTTTTGCTGCATACTGTCGATCCCACCAAATACAAGACTTAAAATGAACCATAAGTCGCAAAGGGAATTTCACTGTGCTACAATGCGGCCTAGCGTGCCTGTGCAACCACCGCCTGCTCCATCAAGTGCATCTGCGTGCTCTTCATCTTCTGTGACTGTGGAGACAGCAGTCACACATGCTTTTTCACAATGAACTTCCACCCCTTTACCCGTAAGCGGGAGTGTGATTGGCAGGTCGTCACTTGTTTTGGAAGTGGAAACAGATGGTATTGTTGAGCTGTCAGACATCGAGAGAACCACCATTGGATGAAGGCAACATTATATCCACGCCTGCACCTTCGTGAAAGATTGGCTGGACTACCTGCAGTTAATTATTGCGTTCCACAAATGGAAAGGAGTGTAGAACGCACATGTGTTGTACCTTGCTTGGCAGCAAAGGAACACTAACTTAGTATTCCAGACAATTTTAGGATGGCAGAAAAAGTGTCAGCTTTTTGGGCAAATTAAATAGCGTGGCAAAAGTGGACAGGGGGGTACAGTGGCCGTGTTCTGTGTGTACCAGGACAGTAAAGGAAGCCTCACTTTCTATCCCTCCTAATGGTGAAATGCAGCAAGGAATTCCATGAGTTTGCTATAAAAATAGCGTTGCAAAATGTGCAGGAGGGTGTCATGCAGAGGTGTTAGAAATAGCTTGGCACCATTGGGGCACAAATGGAGTACAACAGCCACTTTTTGGATGCCACTAACTGGCAGCATTTTTTGCTATTATTATAGCTTATTAAAAACAGAGCAGGAGGGTGTCATGCAGAGGTGTTAGAAATAGCTTGGCACCATTGGGGCACAAATGGAGTACAACAGCCACTTTTTGGATGCCACTAACTGGCAGCATTTTTTGCTATTATTATAGCCTATTAAAAACAGAGCAAGAGGGTGTCATGCAGAGGGACTAGAAATAGCTTGCCACCATTGGGGCACAAATGGAGTACAACAGCCACTTTTTGGATGCCACTAACTGGCAGCATTTTTTGCTATTATTATAGCTTATTAAAAACAGAGCAGGAGGGTGTCATGTAGAGGTGTTAGAAATAGCTTGGCACCATTGGGGCACAAATGGAGTACAACAGCCACTTTTTGGATGCCACTAACTGGCAGGATTTTTTGCTATTATTATAGCTTATTAAAAACAGAGCAGGAGGGTGTCATGCAGAGGGGCTAGAAATAGCTTGGCACCATTGGGGCACAAATGGAGTACAACAGCCACTTTTTGGATGCCACTAACTGGCAGCATTTTTTGCTATTATTATAGCTTATTAAAAACAGAGCAGGAGTGTGCAATGCAGAGGTGCTGCAAATAGCTTTGCACTAGTGGGACACTAATGGAAGTCCAACTGCCACTTTTAGGATGCCACTAAGTTTACTCAGTGTTTGCTAGTATAATGGCTTAGTAACAATGAGCTTGAGTGTGCAAAGGGCAGGAGGGTACAGTGGCAGAGTTGTGGGTCTGGGTAGAGGAAAGGAAGCCTCACTTTCTATCCCTACTAATGGGGAAATGCAGCGAGGAAATCCCTGACCTTAGCTACACAGACGCTGTTATCTTGTGTAGCTGTTAAAATCTATTTCCACAAACCTGACTGTCACCTATAGCTCTGAGCCTGCTGTAATTAGCCCTTACAAGAGCTGAAAGAAACTGCTATCCCTATTCTGTATAGCGCTGTTTATAGAGCGTACACAGCAGTATCGGAGACATGAGCTACGCCAGCGGTGACTGACACCCAGACGCAGAAGCCAGATAATGGCGTCCAGACGGGCAGATGCCCGTATTTATAATGCAGGGACATGTGACATGGACATCTTATCACACATGCCGTTGCTTCTCTGGCTAAAAGTCCACTTAGCTGTGTGTGTCTGGGATTGCCTGACATGCTGGCCCGCCCCACTACACGCGCGCGCTTAGGGAAGGAAGACAAGGAAAAAAAAAAAAATGGCGATCGCCATTATCCAAACAGCAGTGATCTGAATGCGCTGTTCCCGCACACTATACACTGAAATTTCATAATAGTGTGAGTCACAGAGTGACTTACACTATTACAGCGGAAAGCCAGCTAGTAATTAGCTTGGCTTTTTGCTGCTAGAACCGTTCTCGAACGTAACTAGAACTATCGAGCTTTAGCAAAAAGCTCGAGTTCTAGTTCGATCTAGAACAGCCCCCAAAATCACTCCAACCGCGAACTGGAGAACCACGAACCGTGCTCAACTCTACTGGTGACAACAGTGATACGTAGCACTCTATTTGATGTCTCCAACATCATTGGCAGCCATCATTTCTGCTCAACGTGAATCGACTTTCATCATTGAATAGCACTAGGCCACTGGTCCGTCGTCCAGCGTAGATGATGCTTGTGCCTGGTGGTATGGTTAGGTACCCTCGTAGGTTGTCCACAGTGATGTAAACTATTTTGATAGCTCTGACATGACACTTGGGTGCCTCGAACCTCCCTTAAATGTGTCTGTAGTTGTGTAATGTGACACCCTGGCAAAACCAGGTAATCACAAATAGGCCCCCGCATTACACTGTTCCCTCACTAGGAAACACACAGCCAACCAGAAGCCCTAGTCACCCCCCCTTAGGGAAAGATAGACACACCAGTGGGTGTGACCAGGTGGTTGGGACACAGCCACCCAGGGGTCCAGACAGCCCGGGGCGGGAAAAACAGTCAGTGAAGTGGAGTGTTGAAGTTCAGTTTGGAGAGGAGTGTGGGCTGGAGCTAAGTGTAGCTCCAGCAGGAGAGTTCAAGTTGAACGGTACCAGGGTAGGAGCCCTGGTGCCACTGGCTAGGAGGCAGACGGTGGTCTCCGTCAGCAGGAGAGGGGAAGACGGCTCGGCAGAACTGAGGGGGACCGGGACAGGGTTGTAGCCCGCCGGTACCGACACGGGGAACCGACCCGGAAACCGTAGCACAAAGGGGGGTACTCGGACCCTGAAGCCAGAAACCGGAACCAAGCGGACTGGTTAATTCACCGATTGAGGCCAGGACTAGAGGTCCTGTCCCACCCAAAGTCCCTCATAGAAGACAACATCCCACCGATAGGGATAAGAGGTCACCGCCAGGGTCCATAGATCCCACGGGCCAGCGTCTGCGGGTATGGCTCCTTAGGCCACATCCAGCCGGGAGCGGACTCCTGAGTTTCACACTAGGAAAGTCCACCTTACACAAAGCAGTGCAGTAAAAAGGATAGAGACCACCAGCCGGGTGGGGGACCTGGATGCAACCGGCCGCGGCACCATCACCTTGGTTTACCAGAGACTTGTGTGGTTTGTTAAAAGTGAGTACACCAACACTCCCTGCGGTCGCTATCCCCTGCACAAAGCCTCCGGGTCCCGGGGCCACCATCCCTGCCCACGGAGGGGTTAACAACTTGCTGCACAACATCTCCCCCGGGAGCCCCATAACAGCAGCGGTGGTGTTCCACCTCACCACACACCATAGGTGGCGTCACGAACTTACTACGGCCTAGCCCGTACATCTACGTCCCCCCCCATTTATTCGGCGTGTCCGCAAAACCCCCGGGTCCGCAGACCCTCGAGCCACCTCCCCTGAAGGCCCGGACCTGAGCAGCGCCGGCTGCTAGCATGGGGGTGGCACAGTAGCATTCATCATCTTGTTGCAAAGGCCATTGTTCACAATGAAGCGGTCATCAGTGTGGGATGTGGACAAAGGACGTCCACTTCTCTGCCTTGACGCATCTATCAGGGATAAGCAGGTTACCATACAAAGCACCCAACCATATCTACCTAAAATAAAGACTAGAACCACGACTTTATTGCAGGAATGGCCACAGTTTTATTTAAACCGTATATATGTATACCAAAACTCGTGGCTCAACATGCCACTCAATTGTTACTTAAACCTTATACATATATACCCGTATAACCATACACACCGATAGATCCGTCCAAGAGGCCAACCATCCTTCATAACCCCCCGGCCGTAACCTCCAAACCGGCCCAGAGGACCACCTCGGCCATAACCACCCGGCCCAAAGGTGAGGGGTAACAACGTTCCATCGTTAATTACCCCTTCCCAGAACCTGCGGGACCTCCGCCCACAAGTTCCCATCCAATCCGAAGCCACTCCCCTTGAGCGACTTCGTACCAACCAACCAACTGTCGGTACTCCCAACCTCTCAGACGGACCTATCACCCCGCTGTGACAAAACAACTTGGCAAAGCAATCATTTATTCTCCAGTGTTTCCTTTCTTTTTTTTTTTTTTTTTTTTTGCTTTTTTTTTTTTTTTTTTTTTTTATATACATAACATCAGGGCGGGCAGGTGGGACACAACTTTTCAGCGACGAAAGGGGAGGTAATCAGTCCACCCCCCTCTCTTATACCCCCCACAACCCCCACCCCTTCCCTGCTCCCCTCCAATCCCCCTACAGCTTCCTTCCACCAATCCAATAGTCCTAACTATCCCCTATCCCAGTTCAACCAATTAACCCCCTCCTAACCTTGCACCCTCACGATGGTCATGGGGTCCATTCACCCCTATGGGGCTCACTGCCCTTCTTGACGCATCTATCAGGGATAAGCAGGTTACCATACAAAGCACCCAACCATATCTACCTAAAATAAAGACTAGAACCACGACTTTATTGCAGGAATGGCCACAGTTTTATTTAAACCGTATATATGTATACCAAAACTCGTGGCTCAACATGCCACTCAATTGTTACTTAAACCTTATACATATATACCCGTATAACCATACACACCGATAGATCCGTCCAAGAGGCCAACCATCCTTCATAACCCCCCGGCCGTAACCTCCAAACCGGCCCAGAGGACCACCTCGGCCGTAACCACCCGGCCCAAAGGTGAGGGGTAACAACGTTCCATCGTTAATTACCCCTTCCCAGAACCTGCGGGACCTCCGCCCACAAGTTCCCATCCAATCCGAAGCCACTCCCCTTGAGCGACTTCGTACCAACCAACCAACTGTCGGTACTCCCAACCTCTCAGACGGACCTATCACCCCGCCACAGACCGGCCAAGTGACCCCTTACTTGGCCCGGGCCCCCCACACCCCTAGTGCTTGCTCCAGGCCATCCCTCAAACCCAACATCCATAAATCCAGACCCACATCGGTCAAGTGAACCCCATCTCTCCTTAGATACTGCTCCGTGGACTCCTCCAATTCTCCATGCCGCACCACCAACCCACCATTCCTCGCCACAAACCTACCAATCGCCCGGTTCAGCTTGCTCCGAGCCCTATTAATCCGGTCCACCGACCTACCAAAACGCCACTGCGTCCGAGCTATAATGTCTGACCAAACGATAACTATGCCCGGGAACGCCCTCCACAAATGTAACAGGTCCAGCTTTATGTCCCTTTTTAATTCCCTTGCCGACCTTACTCCCAGATCGTTCCCACCCACGTGCAAAATTAACACATCAGGGTCACGATCCATACGGCTATAATAAGCCACCTCTGGGCGCACTCTACCCCAGGTCATGCCCCGAATTCCGAGCCACTTTACTCGGGCTTCCGACACCGACACTCCAAGCTGCCGACCGTCACGACGCACATCCGCTCGCAACGCTCCCCAATACACATAGGAGTGCCCGAGGATCCACACAAGGCACGGACCTACAAAATACAAAAACCACGAATAAAAACAGCAACAGCACAAGAAAAATTACCACAAACCAGCATCAAACACAAACCAGGAATCCCCCACCCCTGACCATCACCTGACTAAGTGAGGCCTAATGTACAAGCGAAACCTGGAAGACTCCCACCTCCCAATCCGCCGGATACAATCCTCACTCAAACCCCACCTGGCGGCCTCCGTCGCCGCCCCAATCCGGAAGGAGTGAGACCCGTACTCACGTGGCTCCTCCCCCACCCTTACTAAAGCCATCTTCAGCACCGCATTGAATTGGTACCGCGACAAAGCCAATCCATCCGCATGTCTAAGAAAAACGCCAGGGAAACCGCCGCGCACCTTTAAAAACTCTGACACTTGTACCACTGGGCACAACTGGTGCCCCGGTAAAGCAAACAACACTACTAAGCGCCCCCGGCCCCTCTGATCCGTCTTCGAAAAGCGAAGGCGACATTCCACTCTATCCTCCCCCAGCATAACATCCTCCAACAGCAACCCACCCATCGCTTGCTTGGTCGGGCTGACCAATTCACCAATGCGAAAGGCCCCAAAAAACGCCAATACAAAAGCTACCGAAAACAACACCTGCTCATAAGGAGACGAACACAATTCCCCCAAACACCCCACTAACCGACCCAACAATGGCAATGACACCGGCCGCCTCATGTCACGCGACTGGGCCCCTTTTCGAAAACCCTTCATTGCCTGCCGCACCAGAAAATCCTTAGTCGCGTCCCGAACCCCTTGCATCTGAAACAAGAAGGCCAATGCCGCCAACTTGCAACCAATCACCGAAACGGACCGACCTGCCGAAAAATCCCCACTAATGAACACCAGGACCCCCAACACTCGGCCCTTGTAACCCGACTCCATAAAATCCCCTCTTTCCAACTCCGCCCATTCCTTCCACACCGCCTGATATCGGCACCAAGTAGCCTCAGACACCGATCTCCTAATCCCCTCAAATGCTACACCGATGCCAGGTCCCACAGCCATTCCGGACAAGGTTCTCCATCCGCGTCCGCTCCCGGCACCAGCTTCCTGAACCTGCAAAACTGAAATCGTGATAGCGCGTCAGCCACCTCATTTCGAATCCCTGGCACGTGCCGGGCCACCACACAAATGTTCAACTCCAAACACCTCAACACCAAGTGCCTCAAATACCCCACAACCGGCGGGGATTTTGCCGACAGCGCATTGATGGAATGCACCACCGCCATGTTGTCACAATGCATGCAAACCCTTCTTCCGGAAAAAACAGGGCCCCATAACTCCACTGCTACAATGATGGGAAACAATTCCAGCAGAGCCAAATTCCTCACCAGACCTGCTTCCACCCAAAGCCGTGGCCACTTTCCAACACACCAGTGCGTCTGAAAAATTGCCCCAAAACCGGTCGCTCCAGCCGCATCCGTGTACAACTCCAACTGGCTATTGGACAAAGCCTCGCTCATCCAAAGGGTCCGACCGTTGTACCGGTCCAAGATCCTCTCCCAAACCAACAAATCCCCTTTCATCACTTTGGTCACTCTGACAAAGTGATTTGGAGCTTTCACCCCCGCGGTTGCACTTGCCAGCCTCCTATTAAAGATCCGCCCCATTGGCATAATGCGACAAGCGAAATTCAATTTTCCAAGCACTGACTGCAAATCCCGCAACCGCACCTTCTTGGCCTGATACAAAACCCGCACTGACGCCTTCAAATCCAGAAGCTTCCCCTCCGGCAATCGGCATTCCATTGCCAGTGTATCAATTTCGATCCCTAAGAAACATAGGGCCGTCGCCGGCCCTTCTGTTTTTTCCTGTGCCAACGGGATACCTAGGCTCCGCGCGATCCGCTCTAACGTGAACAACAACAAGGAGCAGACCGAAGAGCCCGCCGGACCCACGCAAAAGAAGTCATCCAGATAGTGAATCACTGAATGGACTCCTGCCACCTCATTGACTACCCATTCCACAAAAGTACTAAATGCCTCAAAATGAGCACACGAAATGGAACAGCCCATCGGCAGGCAGCGATCAACATAGTATTCACCATCCCACATACACCCTAAGAGATGAAGGCTCTCTGGATGCACCGGGAGTAAACGAAAAGCTGCTTCCACATCCGCCTTTGCCATCAGGGCCCCCCGCCCGGCAACCCTTACCAGCTCCAAAGCCTTATCAAAAGATACATAAGAAACTGCCGACAACTCTGGCGATATCCCATCATTCACCGACAATCCCGCCGGATAAGATAAATGATGAATGAGCCGAAATTTGTTCGGCTCCTTCTTAGGCACCACCCCAAGGGGGGAAATCCTTAAATTGGAGAATGGCGGGTCCTGGAATGGACCCGCCATCCTCCCCAATTCCACCTCCTTTTGCAGCTTTTCCTTCACCACCGCCGGATGTTCTTTTGCGGACCTCAAATTCCCCGGGCGAAACACCGGCGCCTCAGATTCAAACGGAATCCGAAAACCTTCCGTAAAACCACTTGCCAACAACTCCGCCGCCCTAACATCCGGATACCTATTTAAATAGGGAAGCATCGCCTCTACTCTCACTGGCGTCCTCCCTTTTTCCAGACCCCTCCCCCGCCTTTCCTTTTCCTTTTTTGAAGCACCTGGCCAAGGAGTGGGACCCTCCACATCCGGAACACTCGTGTTTAAACCGACACGAGGCCCCAAACTTACACTGTCCCTCGTTATACTGCCAACAAGCCCCCTTTTTCTGTCCAGCCGAGGACCCGCCGCTCGCACCCGGGCTCCCGGCACCCCCTCGAAAGGGCTGAGCCGGAGCCGTCATTAACCGCATCCACAAAGAAATATCCTTGTGGCCCCACTGGACACCCTGCCACAGAGCCTTCCGTTGCCGGAACTGCTCATCATATCTTAGCCACCCTAAACCGCCATACACTCTATACGCCTCCCCTATCGCGTCCATATAACCAAATAGGGCGGAACAATGCTCCGGCTCCTTTTCCCCGATCACGCTGGCTAAGATCGCAAAGGCCTGTAGCCAGTTAGTGAACGTCCTCGGGATCAATCTATACCTTCGTTTTTCCTCATCCTCTTTCTCCTTTTTTGTATCACTGGGTTTCACCTTATCCAAATTAAACTTCTCCAAGGGAAGCAAGGAAAAAATTTCCACATACTCCCCCTTCCAAATCTTTTCCCTCACCTCCTTCTTCAAGTGAACCCCTAACTGCCCTTCAAAACACATGTAAATTTCACTCCGTGCCCTATCATCCAACCGCACAACCTCATCCTCCTTTTCTTTTTCCTTTTCCGCCTCCTTGCTCGCACCCACGTCAACCGCCCCACTGGCCGCCGTTCCCGCACCTACCGCCGAGGCAGGGTCCCGCACCGTCACCCCGCTCACCGCCGCCTCAGTCTGCACCACCTCCGTGGGGCCCACCCACGCCCCCACCGGAGCCCCCGGCCCAGTCCGACTAACCCGCTCCGCCGACAACCCCTGCAACGCTCCCAAAAGTTGCCCCCAAAACTCCGGGCCCGGGAAACCAGCCTGACCGACCCCACTCGCCCCCTGTGCCACACTTCCCGCGACGGAACCCCCGCCCCCACTACACACAGCATTAAACATGTCAGTCGTCTGCTCACCAGGCTGCCGTGGAACCGACGCCGGCACAGCCGTACCACGATCTTCCTGCTGCCGCTCTGCCCGACCTGCCGCTGCCATTGCACCATCGTCACCGCCGGAATCTGACGTGCTGCCGAAGTCTTCAGGGGGGACCAGCGAGGGGACAGCCTGCACCTGGCGGCCGTCAACCCCCACGGTCACCGCACCCTGCTCCTCCGGGCGCCTCCTGCTCGACCTTTTTCGTTTCTCACGCCGTGGCGCCCTGCCGCCGTTGTTCCTCGCTGTCTGCATGGGCACCTGCTGCGCTGCTGTTGTTGCCGCCGTCCTCAGTGGGCTCCCTCCCTGCCGACTGCAGGAAGGCCGTGCTGCATCTGACCGTCGCTGGGAACCCCCCCCCAGCCCGATCCTTGCTGGCGGGGACCGTGACTGTGGACCTCATCCGTGCCTCCGGGCCACCGTACCCCTCCTCCACGCTCCTCACGTCGCCGCTCCCCTCATCACCCATCCTCCGACCTGTCGCTCTCCCCTGCCGTCTGCAGGGAGTCTCCGTCCGTGATATACCCCGACGAGCGCCACCCCCAGCCGGCACTTCACTGGGGGCTGCTGTGATCGCTGCTCCGGTCCTGGTCTGTGCTGGCCGCGGACCGGAAGTGGGCCCCGCCGAGGCTCCGCCCACCCCCGACCCGCGGGATCTCCGTCGAGGATTCCTCCCGGCGGCCGGCAGCTCCCCCTGGTAAGATGGAGGGCTCCGCTGTCCCGGAGGGTCCCCGTAGGGGCTCCTAGATCTCTCTCTCCCCCTCCCACTGGGGGAGTAGCGCTCCGGCGGTCGCGCCCGCCGAGCACGTAGCAGCGGTCCGGGCGCAGGAGTAGCAGGCTGTACCGCTCCAGCTCCACAGACCGCCACCAGCTGCTGCCGCAGAGCGTCCACGCCGAGGACCTCGGAGGCCCCCCGCACCATCTCCAACAGCGCATTAAGGTCAGTCATAGCAGCGGCAGCACAACGTCCTGGGGCCACAACTTTTCAGCGACGAAAGGGGAGGTAATCAGTCCACCCCCCTCTCTTATACCCCCCACAACCCCCACCCCTTCCCTGCTCCCCTCCAATCCCCCTACAGCTTCCTTCCACCAATCCAATAGTCCTAACTATCCCCTATCCCAGTTCAACCAATTAACCCCCTCCTAACCTTGCACCCTCACGATGGTCATGGGGTCCATTCACCCCTATGGGGCTCACTGCCCTTCTTTCTGTGACTCTTCCAGACTCTCTGTATCTTTATTGCTAACTGATGTTTCCACTCTGTGACAATCTAAGCATAGTGGCCACTTTCGTCTGAGAATATCCTGCTTGAAGCCTCACAATGACGAGATACTGCTGATCAATTGTTAGGTGTTGTCTTGGTCTCATGATATTCAAATGTGAACAGCATGATGAGGAGGACGGTTTAATACCAATTCTAATTGAACCACAAAATGTATTGGGTGATTCATGAATCAAAAGCCTGTTGTGAATTTTGCCATTAAGTTTAGAGAACATCAGGTTGTGGAAAAAGTCCTGAAACATTGGACATGTGCATTCAGAAGTTTAGAGAAGGTTACATTAAGTTCACCTGAAAAGGTTAGGCTATATGCGCACACTGCGTTTTTTTGCCGCATTTTTGCACGTTTTTTGGGTGCAGTTTTGGTCTCAAAACTACATGAATTTTCTTCCCCAGCAAAGTCTATGAGATTTCATTTTTGCTGTCCGCACATTGCAGTTTTTTTTTGCTGCGTCTTTGTGGTGACGACTGCAGCATGTCAATTCTTTTGGCTTTTTTCACCCATTGAATTCAATGAGGGTGGAAAACTGCAATGAATGCAATGAAAAACGCAAGTTGTTATTCTACATGCGTTTTGGTGCATTTTTCTGACTAGACTCCGGATTGGCGGGGATTGATAACTGGTATTTGGCCAGATACTGCTCCCCATATAAAGTCTATGGGCACCAGAATCGAGCGCAGAAGGGTAGGAGCAAACGCTTCATACTTACCAATCACCAGTCGGCTGTCACACTGCTGCCACGGCAGCTCTTTCATCTTCCAGAGCCGGCAGCTCATTAGGCTCATAACATATTCACTCCTTCCCTGCTCACCGGTGGCTGTGATTGGTTGCAGGCAGACCCGACCCCACGCTGAGTGACAGCTGTCTGACTACAGCCAATCACAGACACTGGTGGGTGGGTCTATATCGTCTAAACCTATTTTGGATACTAAAGTAGATATTTTGCCAAAACCAATTTCTTTACTACTTTTATATAAAATCTTATAATTTTATTAATATCAATTTCACGTACATAACAAACATTTAAAAGCAAGATGAGGATAGAGGAAGGATTATCTATCCCTACCACTGTTCCTTCCTCACTACGGGGGTCGGCGTCCTAGAGTAAAGACGCCCCCGTTCACACGACGGCTATCCCTGGGTTTTGCCCTCCCTAATGGTAACCGTGATCCCTCTCAGATGGAAACAACCCCTACAGTAGTAACACCACAGTGAGGAAGAGGTGCTCAGTCCGCAGTGGCTAATTTGTCTGCATCACCACTCAGACGAGTAGGGATACGGGGCATAGGAAAGTCGTCAGATGTACCATATGTCTATGTGCTCAACTAAGGGTATAGATGAGTCAAACTTCTACATAGGTCAATGTGCTCAGTTAGAGGTAGACAGATAAGTCACACTTAATGAGAATTCAAGAAATGCCCAATAGAGAGTAAGTAACATTTCTTATACAACTCAATTCAAGAAATTCCCGACGCGTTTCGCCCTTGTCAATATCAGGGGCTCATCAGGGGCTTTTCAACAAATTCTTGAGAGAATTTTCTGTCTTTGGACAGATCTGTGACAAATATAATAAGACAAAACCCACATTAATTATAAGTCCAAAGATCCAATTAGATAGCAAATGTAGGTGTACATCAAAACACCGATACTAACCAATAATCGCTGATTGCCACTTCAAGGAATTTATAGGGGAACAACCGTGCTGTCTGTATGGCTGATTTATCATAAAATGTGTCAGGATAACTCTTTCACCTATATGGGTAGAAGTAAATTCATCTTCAGATAACAGCCCCATATCTAGGGTTTAGTAAATACTGTCAATAAAGGAACAGACAACAAATTGCTCCACAGTTATGGTAGTAGAGGACAGATAATGCGGCCAGAATTAAATGCATAATTACATACTCCATCTTTATGTGGTATTACCTAGACTGGTTGTGAATGCCCACACTGGACCATGCAAGATGTTCATATGAATCTATAAACATAGCCTCCCAAAGTGTCACATAACTCCCACCATGGGGACCTATTGGCAGAAAAAGTGAAAAAGAAACAATATTCAGCCCCAAAGACAATTCATAGCAGCTTGATTATAATTATCAGACCACCATAGGGAAATACCTCAGGTTCATCCACAGGACTGAGTGCGTTTTGAACAATCAGTCACGTATTCTTGGCAATATACCCGGATAAACAGCCTCCAATAGTGAAGGAGGGGGTACATACACTCCAAGTCCTATATATACCAAAACAAATATATTTGTAGTCATACATAGTATGAAACTCATTCTTTTCACTTGTCCTATCAACAAATGTAGTGCACAAACCACATACCTGGTTGCTATCCCACAGTGGGGCAAGGGGTAACCATAGGGATCCACAGCAACCAGTATCTACAGTGCAAAAAATACAATACTAATGAAGCCACCTGAGTCTGATATTGCTCACCGGAAAGTTTGTAACGGTCCTACTTTAGGGAGGTCTGTGTGGGAGATACCAGGTACGGCGTCCAGCGGTCGCTAACCTCACCAAACATACTGGGCTATTTAAAGCCATTTTTGGCGCCAGCCTATGATAAACCGGAAATGACGTTACGCATACTTGCGTCATCTTCCCAACGTGCTTTGCAGCGGTTCTCGTCACTTCCGGCCACATGATCGGGAGATGTGCACCTCTGAATGAGAACCCCGGAACCAGCAAGCTAGGTTCCTAGTTGTTACTTTGCGCACGGTATATTCGCGCATGCGCAATGAAGCTAATATCATGTTTACATAGGTGGATGCCAACGTTTAATGGTGGATAGCGATAGAACCGCCGGGTCCGCGCCAAACCGATATATGGTTTAATTGGTCAGAATGTATGTGCTAGGACATCAGCAGTATACCACTAAAACGGAGTTACACACTCATATCTTCCATGATTGTGCAGAGTCACCGGGTCCATTAATTATCATACTATTGGGACACTATTAGGTCTGACCAAGGAGAGCTAAATATAATAATTTAGCCTCAATATGTCAATAATTGGATCGTTGGACATAGTCAATATAGATGGAAATAAAGGGGGAGGGGGGGGAGGAGTTCTCCTAGGAGAACACATAGAGATATTATGTATGTAAATTACGATACGGTATAAAGAAACAGCAATATATTATACTGTAACTGAGGACCCGTCTCCAATATTACGGGTCTATTCGTTTAAAGGGAAGGTCCACTACAGACACAATTTTCCCAAATATGATTGCTAGATCCAATTGCTATTGGATGAAGGGCGTGAAACTAATTGTTTCATTTAGGCCATCAGGATGCACAGAGGCCATCCAGAAGATCCACCTTGCCTCTCTTTGTAATAAGAGGACATCCCAATCTCCTTTCCTCTCAGGTTCTGGTACTGTTTCGATGGATTTGAAGCAAGCACCCTCCATTTTGCCTGCATGTTGGTGATTCATATGGCGTGCTATTGGTGTGTCACGTAAATTGCGAACATCTCCAAGGTGTTCGCCAATACGTACCCTGAGCTGCCTTTTGGTTTTGCCAATATAATTTTTTGGACACCCCCAACTAAATAGATAAACGACTCCTTGGGTCCTACAACTGGCGAAATTTCTATTTTGGTACGTTCTTCCTGTTGTGACACTCTGAAATGTGTTTGATGGAGAAATGTATTTGCAAAACTTGCAAGCTCCACACCGAAATGTGCCATTCTCACGCGTCCTAAGCCATGCACTCCCGGATGTCCCGGGGGCCACATAATGGCTTCTCACCACATGATCCCTCAAGTTACGGCCTCTGCGGAAAGTCACCGATGGATAAGGGAGGATACTGTCTTTTATGTCTGGATCCTGTTTAAGAATACCCCAGTACTTCCTGAGAATTTTCATTACTTGACTATTTTGGTCGTCATAAGTGCCCACTAACCTCGTTGTCCCTTTGTCTGCTTCCCTAGTCTTACAGTTTAGTAATTCATGTCTATCTCTCGCCACTGCAGCATTGAAGGCCCTGTGAACGACCTTTTTGGGATATCCCCTATCAAGGAATCTTTTTGTCAGTTGATCAGCCTGTCTCCCAAACTCTTGATCGTCAGAGCAATTCCTACGTATACGTAGGAATTGACCCTTGGGGATACCCCTTTTTAAACTAACCGGGTGATGACTGTCCCATTGGAGAAAGTTGTTGGTGGCACTTGGTTTCCTATATAAGGTTGTCTGCAGTGTACCGTCCACATCCTTTTTGATGAAAATGTCAAGAAACGCGATCCTATCAATTCCGATCTCATAAGTGAATTTTAATCCAATTTGATTAATGTTAAGTCCTTCTACAAATTCCTTGAAGGATTGAGCTGTTCCATCCCAGATAACCAGTATATCATCAATATACCTACCCCAGAAATAAATCTGGGAGCAGTGGTTATCCCCATCGTCCTTAAAAACGACGGTGTTCTCCCACCAGCCCAGGAGCAAGTTGGCATATGTGGGGGCACATGGGTTCCCCATTGCTGTGCCCCTGAGCTGATGGTAGAACTTGGAATTGAACAGAAACGCGTTTCTGGTAAGGATAAAGTACAAAAGCTCTCCGATGAACCTATTATGGGCCTCCATTTGATTCCCACGCATACTCAAAAAATAGTTGACTGCCTCCATCCCTTTATCATGAGGAATACTTGTGTAAAGGGACTCCACATCTATGGAAGTGAGTATCATATTTTCCTCTAGGGTGATGTTTTCTATCTTTGCCAGTAAGTCCAGGGTATCACGTATGTAGGACGGTAAGGTGGTAACGAAAGATCTGAGTATCTGGTCTACATAGGTACTACTGTTCTGAGTTAAAGAATCTATTCCAGATACTATAGGCCTGCCTTTAATGGGGTTAGTACCTTTGTGTATTTTGGGAATAGCATAAAAAGTTGCTAACTTAGGGTAACGTGGAAGTAGGAAGTCATATTCATGGGATGAAATGAGTTTTTGTTGCTTTGCCTCATCAAGTATTTGTTTTAGCTGCAAATGGTACTGGGGGGTGGGGTCTCCAGTTAGTCGTTCGTATGATTTTTGGTCCTTTAACAATTGGGCACACATAAGTACATAAGTATCTTGGTCCAAGATCACAATGTTCCCTCCTTTGTCAGAAGGTTTTATTATTATGCTACTATTTCTCTCCAAACTACAAATGGCTTCCCTCTCTTCTGGCGTAACATTAGAGACTGTTGAGTTCTTTTTAGGGTGAATCATTTTTATCTCATCTGTGACAATATTACAAAACAGATCGAGATTGATATAGTCCCCCAAGGGAGGTGCCTTTTTGCTTTTCTTTTTCAGGGTGGAGAAGGGACCTTCTCCTACTTTATGTGTGCCTTCATTCTCAAGTTCCATAAGGATGTCAATGTCCTCTAGCATGTCTACCGATACCCCCAACTGTTGGCTCCTCTTTTTGTTTTCCAACGCAAAGTGTTTCCTCCATTTTAACTTTCTTATAAATAAATGGACATCTTTTACCCAATTGAAGGCATCAAAGCGTGTAGTTGGTACGAAGGTTAATCCAGCTCTGAGTACTTTGTCTTCAATGGGTGACAGTTTGTATTTGGACAAATTAATTATTTGCATCTCGATATCCCTATTTAAACTTGATGTGGTCACTTTGGTCTCAAATCTCCCCCACTTCTGAGATTGTAGTGGTTGACTCTGCCTTGTTCTAAAAAAGAGAGGGGTCCAGAGGAGGATGAAGAGGGTGAGGGTACTGATGGTGCATATGACCTTGATAAATTTCCATCGTTCTGGTATCTTGTGTTCTGGTAACTCTGCCCCCTGCCTCGTCTCCAGTTTCCTTGGCCTCTCCATCGCCTCCTCTGTTGATATTTGTAATCACCGGGATAATTTATCCTTGAGTCTGTGTCTGATGTTTCACCATCAGTGGACGATATGTCCCCTGGTGGTGATGTTTTGTTCAGGAAACTATATGCTTGTCTGTCTCTGAAATCTACCAGATCTCTTACAAACCTCTTATGTTTCCTCTCTTTTAATGTGGTACGATATTTCTCCACTGATGACTTCAAGGATAATTCCCTAGTCTTAAATTCACTCTCTGTTTTAGATTTTAGTGTCTCATTAATAAGTTCTTGTAATTTAAGGGATGTACGTTCTAATGTAAGTTTCTCCTCATCCCTTAGTAGGGTCAAAAACCGCAGTGAGGAAGCAATGGACTCCTCTTCCCACTTTTTGAGGAGCTCAGGGGACTTGCACCTATTCGCTGGGACCAGTTGGATCCTGAGTCCTCTAGGGACCACTTTCTGTTGGATGTAATTGTCCAAGGACTGTACCTCCCACCAGGACTTGATGTTCTCTTTGTATGCTTGATATAATTGTTCAAATTTAGTTTTAAGTGATGTAGCTTTGTTCACAGACTCATCAGTAGAGATCTCTGAAAAGGCCTCTTTAACATCATCTAGCCACGATTGATCACTGATAGGCCCAGACAAAAATCCAGCCATCACAGATTTCCATAAATACTAAACCTATTTTGGATACTAAAGTAGATATTTTGCCAAAACCAATTTCTTTACTACTTTTATATAAAATCTTATAATTTTATTAATATCAATTTCACGTACATAACAAACATTTAAAAGCAAGATGAGGATAGAGGAAGGATTATCTATCCCTACCACTGTTCCTTCCTCACTACGGGGGTCGGCGTCCTAGAGTAAAGACGCCCCCGTTCACACGACGGCTATCCCTGGGTTTTGCCCTCCCTAATGGTAACCGTGATCCCTCTCAGATGGAAACAACCCCTACAGTAGTAACACCACAGTGAGGAAGAGGTGCTCAGTCCGCAGTGGCTAATTTGTCTGTATCACCACTCAGACGAGTAGGGATACGGGGCATAGGAAAGTCGTCAGATGTACCATATGTCTATGTGCTCAACTAAGGGTATAGATGAGTCAAACTTTTACATAGGTCAATGTGCTCAGTTAGAGGTAGACAGATAAGTCACACTTAATGAGAATTCAAGAAATGCCCAATAGAGAGTAAGTAACATTTCTTATACAACTCAATTCAAGAAATGTCCGACGCGTTTCGCCCTTGTCAATATCAGGGGCTCATCAGGGGCTTTTCAACAAATTCTTGAGAGAATTTTCCGTCTTTGGACAGATCTGTGACAAATATAATAAGACAAAACCCACATTAATTATAAGTCCAAAGATCCAATTAGATAGCAAATGTAGGTGTACATCAAAACACCGATACTAACCAATAATCGCTGATTGCCACTTCAAGGAATTTATAGGGGGACAACCGTGCTGTCTGTATGGCTGATTTATCATAAAATGTGTCAGGATAACTCTTTCACCTATATGGGTAGAAGTAAATTCATCTTCAGATAACAGCCCCATATCTAGGGTTTAGTAAATACTGTCAATAAAGGAACAGACAACAAATTGCTCCACAGTTATGTTAGTAGAGGACAGATAATGCGGCCAGAATTAAATGCATAATTACATACTCCATCTTTATGTGGTATTACCTAGACTGGTTGTGAATGCCCACACTGGACCATGCAAGATGTTCATATGAATCTATAAACATAGCCTCCCAAAGTGTCACATAACTCCCACCATGGGGACCTATTGGCAGAAAAAGTGAAAAAGAAACAATATTCAGCCCCAAAGACAATTCATAGCAGCTTGATTATAATTATCAGACCACCATAGGGAAATACCTCAGGTTCATCCACAGGACTGAGTGCGTTTTGAACAATCAGTCACGTATTCTTGGCAATATACCCGGATAAACAGCCTCCAATAGTGAAGGAGGGGGTACATACACTCCAAGTCCTATATATACCAAAACAAATATATTTGTAGTCATACATAGTATGAAACTCATTCTTTTCACTTGTCCTATCAACAAATGTAGTGCACAAACCACATACCTGGTTGCTATCCCACAGTGGGGCAAGGGGTAACCATAGGGATCCACAGCAACCAGTATCTACAGTGCAAAAAATACAATACTAATGAAGCCACCTGAGTCTGATATTGCTCACCGGAAAGTTTGTAAGGGTCCTACCTTAGGGAGGTCTGTGTGGGAGATACCAGGTACGGCGTCCAGCGGTCGCTAACCTCACCAAACATACTGGGCTATCTAAAGCCATTTTTGGCGCCAGCCTATGATAAACCGGAAATGACGTTACGCATACTTGCGTCATCTTCCCAACGTGCTTTGCAGCCGTTCTCGTCACTTCCGGTCACATGATCGGGAGATGTGCACCTCTGAATGAGAACCCCGGAACCAGCAAGCTAGGTTCCTAGTTGTTACTTTGCGCACGGTATATTCGCGCATGCGCAATTAAGCTAATATCATGTTTACATAGGTGGATGCCAACGTTTAATGGTGGATAGCGATAGAACCGCCGGGTACGCGCCAAACCGATATATGGTTTAATTGGTCAGAATGTATGTGCTAGGACATCAGCAGTATACCACTAAAAAGGAGTTACACACTCATATCTTCCATGATTGTGCAGAGTCACCGGGTCCATTAATTATCATACTATTGGGACACTATTAGGTCTGACCAAGGAGAGCTAAATATAATAATTTAGCCTCAATATGTCAATAATTGGATCGTTGGACATAGTCAATATAGATGGAAATAAAGGGGGAAAGGGGGGGGGAGGAGTTCTCCTAGGAGAACACATAGAGATATTATGTATGTAAATTACGATACGGTATATATCGTACAGTAAATAAAATAAATAATTAAAAAACAAGATACCGGGCACATCAAGGACCCCCTCAAAGCCCATAAAATGACCCTTCTCTTGCAACCAAATTGATCCATCTTAGACTGACGGATCCAAAATTCAACAGAATCCCCAAGATCAACTGCGTCCTGTCCCAAAATAGCCCCCTCCCTGGACGACGTTAGAGACACCAATTCGCCTATCCTTATAGCTCCAAAGAACGCCCGTAAAAATGCCAACCAAAACAGAACCATTTCAAAATATGAGACGCACACTTGCTCCAGCTGAGTTCCCAGCTCCTCTAGCAACTGTAATGACACCGGCCTCCGACTATCCAGTCTGTGGAGCCCCTTCCTCAAGACCCTCAAAGCTTGCTGAACCAAAAAAAATCTTTGTTATATCAGCGACATCTCGAAACTTACAGCAAAACGCAACCCCCGCCATGAAACGATTAACCCTAGAAAATGACCACTGATCCGAAGCCACCCTACACAACCAACCAACAAAGCAAAGCATCTACAGAATCCTCTTCAGACTCCCCTGCCGCAAACTCAGGCCTCCAATCCATCCATTCCCTTCAGGCCGCTTCATACGCAGCCTACGTACCAGGGGCTAATGACGCTCTGATTAATGAGCTTGCATCTCGAACACCAAATCCAAGAGCTTCGACGGCCAGTTGCTGCCAACAGACTCCGCTTCCGGCGCCTGGCTCCAAAAACGATCCCACTGCAAGTGAGAAAGGGAATCAGCAATAGAATTCTTAACCCCTGGTAGATGCACATCCACAACCCATGCATTAAGGCAAAGGCACCGCATCACAAAGTACCGCAGAAGGCGGACAACCGGAGGAGATGCACCAGACAAGTTGTTAATTGCCATGTCCACTGACATGTTATCACAGTGAAAACGGATTTTCCTGTTGGTAAAGTGCTCTCCCCAAACAGACACCGCTACCACAATTGGAAAAAGCTCCAACAACGTCAGATTCCGCATATACCCTGCTTCATGCCATGACTTCGTCCACTTTCCCATGCACCATCTACCTCAGAATTAAGCTCCGAAGCCCGTACCACCTGCAGCGTCTGTAAAGAGCTCACAATCAAAATCATCCACGACTTCAGCAATCATTAGCGACCGGCCATGTACTTCTCCAAAAAACCTCCTCAAACTTCCAAATCCTCCCTAAGGTCCCAGGTCAGTCTTATGTAATGCCTGGGGGAACGCGCCCAGGCCTTCGCCGCCGCCAACCTTTGTGAAAAAATCCGGCCCATGGGTATGATATGACAAGCAAAATTCAGCTAGCCCAACAAACACTGAAGGTCTCTCAACTGTATTTTTTTAAGGCGACCAGCTGCACTCACCTCCGCGTGCAAAGCTGAGATTTTCTCCACTGGCAGCCTACACTCCATCATCTCAGTATCAATAGTGATACCCAAAAAATTCAGACAAGTACACGGGCCTTCCGTCTTGTCCTGAGCCAAGGGAACCCCGAACCGACCTGACAACCATTCCATGGTCCTCAACAACGTCTGACAAACTGCTGACTCGGCAGGCCCAATGAAGAAAAAATCAACGAGATAGTGAATCACCGATGAGAGCTGAGCCACATCACACACTGCCCATTCTAATAAAGAACTAGTTAAGGCTACTTTCACACATCCGGTTTTTGCTCTGCGGCACAATACGGCGCTCTGCAGAAAAACCGCAACCATGTTTTTTGCCGCCGGTTGCGGGTTTTTTTTGCATAGACTTACATTAGTGCCGTATTGTGCCGCACCGATCCCCTTCCTCAAGGATCCCCTCAAGGGGACCGGTAACGCCCCCGAAACGCGCGTCGGATTTGGACCTTGCTCAGCTTACCCTATGTGGTAAAGATCTCTCTGGCGGCTTCCTCCCTCCTGTGGATTTAACCAGCCGTGCATGCGGTATACGCCCGGGCTGCCACTGGAGAAGTTGGAGAAGCTACACGTCTGTTTGAAATTATTCCTTCCTGGAAGCCGGCATTATACAGCGCATGTCGGCTTTGTTCCTCCTACACTGGGAGCACAGACGGGGAAGCCTTGCGCTGAATTGATTCCAGGCATCTAGAAGCACCGTGCAGGAATAATCCTACGGGAGCTTGGTGCCTAGGACTGGACTCAGGTAACAACCTTTTGGAACCACTTTGAGCCGGTGCACTCCTATATCGCTGCTAAAAATATATTTACAGGTACCCAGAACGGTGGAAGATTTGGCTTATATTATAAACTCTTATAAGCCCTTATACCTATCTTTTCCTCCTCAGCCTGTCACCAATTCTCTTGGCCTCATTGTTTATGTAGTGCTACTGAACTGTGCACTTTGAATGGTCTATTGGCCCTTTTTGCTACAAGCATATGATCGCATATTGCCACCGGCCGGAGCATTACGATCATTTATTCTGTCAAACAGCTGCTGTGACCTACTGTGGCTATTTGTTATTTGTTATATGTTATGTTGGTTGGTATGTTTGTTTGAAACAAGGATAACCTTTAATAAAACAATAAATTAACCCATTATCAGCGCTGGTTTTGAGATTTCTTCTCTTAGTAAATCTCTTATAAAAAATACTTTTTGTGACTCTAGGCAAACAAAGGGGGACATTTGCCTAACCTAGCTGCAGGCATTGGGTATTTGGTTAAGCGCTAATTATTGTCTCTGGACAATCTATTTATAAACATTGGAATGAATTTGTATTCCCAGACCCTTTGATGGCTCTGTGATCTGAAGTTGCCTTTTAATATGACAACCTTCATGTGGTTTATGTTAAACTCACTACAAAATCTTAGGAGTCTGCTCCAGAGACTGAGGGCACCAGACCTCTGATCCTACATGGATATTGGGACAATAAAACTTTCACACCACTAATCAAAGCTAATTAAGGATTCACTTTCTAAGCTCAGTGTTTGTTTATTTAAATGTCCTTTTATTATGCCATCCCTCTGCTCTGTTTGTGTATATATTTGTGATTCTTCAGATATTTTGTTATACCATGCCTGATGAGATGTCTCGAAAGCTTGCTTTATAACATCATCTTATTTTAATTTAGTTAGCCATTAAAAGGTATCACAACTACAAAATTTCAATTTTGTTTCTCTCACTGAGAGCAATCAATCAAGAAAGAACTAAACGCTTCAAAATAAGCGCATGAGATGGAACACCCAATTGGCAAACAACGATCGACAAAATAAAAAAACAATAATAAAACAACCCAACAGATGCATACTCTCTAGGTGCACAGGCAACAAACAGAATGCCGATTCGATATCCATTTTCGCTAACAATGCTCCTCTCCCACATCTCCGAACCCAGCTAACGGCTGCGTCAAACGAGGTATACACCACAGAACAGAGTTCCAGGTCAATGCCATTGTTCACAGACAAAACCTTGGGGAACGACAAATGCTGAATGAGCCGAAATTTGTTCAGCTCCTTCTTTGGGACAACCCCTAGTGGTGATACAACCAAATCCGGGATGGCGGGGAGATGCAAACAGATCCGCCATCCGACTATAAGAAGCCTCACCAAGGAGCTTTTTAGTCACCACCTCCGGATCTTAATGCGCTGACAACAGATTCGTTAACTGAAACGGAACAACATGAGGAGGGGAGGGAATTCTAAAACCAACACGAAAACCGTCCACCAATCACATTGCCTCATCCCGCTGAGGGTATCTATTTAGATAAGGGGCCATCTCGCGAAGCTTCACTGGACTCCCCCCATTTTCTAGGATCTCCCCCTGACTTAGGCTTTCCCTTATTAAAGTAACGAGCCGCTCTGTGGGAGGAACCTCTGTAATAACCTGCAGGTAACGGGATACGCAAGGACTGCACGGAACCACGGGGGTTAATCAATGCAAATTTAATAACATATTGCACAACACAGGTGGAGGAAAAGTGCGGGAAAGGAAGGGGAGAAAAGCGGGAAGGTGCACAGCAGTAGATATAATGTAATATACATACAACTACTTTGAATAGCTTGTCAAGGCTGCAAAGCCTCAGATTGTCCTCCAAAGCAAAACACAAAATCCTTATTAAGCAAAGAAATGCAGGGTCCTTGTGTAACACCTGCCTGGATCAACAGACTCAGGTAGGATGTAATGGACAGACTAGAGGGAAGCCCCTCACCAAGCAGGACCCCCAGAACCCTGAAACCCTTTAACCCCTATACAGGGATTTGGAATTACACAGGGCCCTGGACATCTCTACCCGTGGAAGGCTGCAGTCCGATGAGAGTAGTCGTCAGGCAGGGTCAAACCAGGAACAGCAGAACAGGGACAGAATCGGCAGGCAAAGGCATAAACAGGAAACGTACCAGTGGTCAGATCCGGGTCGGGCAGCGAGGTACAAAACAGCAGGCAGAAGGGTAGTCAACAACAAGCAAGTCAGCGCACAGGAATCACAAAACAAACAGCACATGAGCCAGAATCAGAACTATCTCTGGCAGAGGTCAGCAGACAGGAGGGGGAATAAGAAGGGTGTGGTGTCTTCCCATTAGCTGTAGCTGAATGATGGTACTTCAGCTGGGAGACACCCACCACCTACAGTCAGCCAGCGGTACTGCAGATCCCAAGATAACCCAGCCCAGTGGATGATCGGAGCCTGCGCCCACCGGTGCTGCTGGCATCGACTCCTCTCCCATCACCATCCACGGCAGGAACACGGCATCGCCTGGCGATAGGAGCAGAAGTCGCTGGAGCAGATTCCGGCGGTGACGTAACAGTACCCCCCCTCCATGAGGGGCCTCCGGACCCTCAAAACCCGGCTTCCCAGGAAATTGGAGGTGAAACCGCCAGACCACACCCTTAGCATGAATATCGCTTGCAGGGACCCATGACCTCTCCTCAGGGCCGTAACCCTTCCAATGAACCAAATACTGTACCGCCCCTCTGACAATACGGGAATCAAGTATTCTCTGTACCTCATACTCCAAGTTACCTTCAACCAAAACAGGAGGAGGGGGGTCACTGACTGGGTGAATGGGGACACGATATAACTTGAGGAGGGACTTATGGAACACATTCGATATCTTAAAGGACGGGGGGAGTTGCAGACGGAAAGCTGTGGGATTAATGACCTTGATTATCTCGTAAGGTCCAATAAATCTCGGACCCAGCTTAGCAGAAGGGACCTTGAGTTTGATATTCTGTGTGGATAACCATACCCAGTCCCTACCTACCCCAGTAAGTCCTTGGACACATCTCTCCATGGACTTCATCACTGACCTTCCACCCTCAGAAGGGAAGACCTGTATCTGGGTAGCGGTACCAGCGGTACTGCAGATCCCAAGATAACCCAGCCCAGTGGATGATCGGAGCCTGCGCCCACCGGTGCTGCTGGCATCGACTCCTCTCCCATCACCAGCACCATCCACGGCAGGAACACGGCATCGCATGGTGATAGGAGCAGAAGTCGCTGGAGCAGACTCCGGCGGTGACGTAACACCTTGTTACCTTACTCGTATAACACAGTGCAGAGTCTTTTCCTATCTGTACGTAAAGAAAAGGAGGACGATCCGGCACAACTTCTCCTTGTATTAAAACATCCAAGACTTTATTAAGACATGGTTAAAAACATCGTGGAGACCAAAAACCCACTTAGATGGTAAAAGTAAAGGTCATGATGGCTTAACGCGTTTCGGACTATTATTAAAAACAAAAAAAGTCCTTAATCATAAGTCCATTAAGGACTTATGATTAAGGACTTTTTTGTTTTTAATAATAGTCCGAAACGCGTTAAGCCATCATGACCTTTACTTTTACCATCTAAGTGGGTTTTTGGTCTCCACGATGTTTTTAACCATGTCTTAATAAAGTCTTGGATGTTTTAATACAAGGAGAAGTTGTGCCGGATCGTCCTCCTTTTCTTTACGTGCTGGTTACCGGTTGGGATAGACCGAAGGATCCCAGGCACCCGCAAGGCTGAGCAGTCCGGGCGGCAGGTGAGCTGAAGATACAACCATTTTTCTTTTCCTATCTGTCCCTAACTAAAAGTAGTGTGCACACTTAACTGCAGGTTTTAGCGTGGGGTACCTCGTCACCGTTTGGGCCCGTGTTCCGCCGGCAGACACCTGTAAAGTTCAGTCTTTGTCCCGGATCTGTAACTTGCCCGTGCTATCTGGCACCTCGCTCCACATCCAGCCTTTCTTGGATCTGTGTCTTGGGGACACGCCACGCAACACTCTCAGGTACTTGGACCTCGTTCAGCAGAGCAGACTGCGGCCTTCTCTTCTTCAGCACAGCCGAACACACTGCTCTCTGCATAAACAGCTACAAAACCAAAGTAGCTCCTCCTCCTGTCTCTCTTCACATCCTGTTCAGGACTGTACCAAGTAAATCGGACCAGCAGGGGCCTTGTGCCCGCTGTTCTTTGTTTTGACAGCAGGTGGCAGCATAACACAAGGGAAAGTCCACAAACAGTCTTCTAACCTATATATGTAAATGTTACCAGGTCTTACACCTCCACAACCGGAACACAGATGCTTAAACTTGCAGGAGCTTCCAAACTTGCTCTGGCCGTCATTAAACGGCCAGCACACCCCTGCCTTTGCTCCAACACTCCCTGCCTGGGTTCCCCCTCCGTCAACAGCATGTTGGCCGGCACACCCGCCCCCCTCCCCCCATGAAAGGGCTGACTATAACGGGCAGGTGCCAAGACTTTCAACCATAGCTATTGGATTTTTCAAGTCAGTATTCACACAGCAGTTTCTGCTATTTCATGTATTCCCCTTACATAGTCACTGGTGTGCATGCCTTATCTCCCCATAGTGATGTGTTTTTTGGGGGTTTTTGCACCCAGTTCAGACTTAGAATGGTGTTCAAAACGTTATTCCTATTTGTTAGTATTTTTTCGTTTGTGAACCCTCCCCAACCACACCTATTGCCAATCCATATCATACGCATAAATAGCCTGGGTCTCAGCTTCCCATACACGGTAAGTTTTTTAACTGCATGAGAGGACACACACAAGCTAGGGACCCCAACGTAGAGAAATACTTTGGCGTAGTGTTGGGGCTCTATTGCATTGATCAATTCAGTAGCTAAATTTCTCTTGATTCATATGTTCATGGCAGTAATGCAGATTCCATTTTTCACATTTTCACTCTTGCATATAGCTATTGGATTTTTCAAGTCAGTATTCACACAGCAGTTTCTGCTATTTCATGTATTCCCCTTACATAGTCACTGGTGTGCATGCCTTATCTCCCCATAGTGATGTTTTTTTTGGGGTTTTTGCACCCAGTTCAGACTTAGAATGGTGTTCCAAACGTTATTCCTATTTGTTAGTATTTTTTCGTTTGTGAACCCTCCCCAACCACACCTATTGCCAATCCATATCATACGCATAAATAGCCTGGGTCTCAGCTTCCTATACACGGTAAGTTTTTTAACTGCATGAGAGGACACACACAAGCTAGGGACCGCAACATAGAGAAATACTTTGGCGTAGTGTTGGGGCTCTATTGCATTGATCAATACAGTAGCTAAATTTCTCTTGATTCATATGTTCATGGCAGTAATGCAGATTCCATTTTTCACATTTTCACTCTTGCATATAGCTATTGGATTTTTCAAGTCAGTATTCACACAGCAGTTTCTGCTATTTCATGTATTCCCCTTACATAGTCACTGGTGTGCATGCCTTATCTCCCCATTGTACTGTAAACCAAGGCTGGATGACGGTAGCCGTTGGAGAGGTGTGCTGGTCCCGCACACGGGTTAGCAAGGTAGGGACCCTTCCACCTGCACTTGTGTCTTGCTGTGTGTTGAATAAACCCACTTGGAACGGGAGAAATCCGCTCCCCTGTAGCTTTGTACGCAGAGGGAGAAGTTGCCCGCAAACTCTAACCCGTGGGATTTTAATGGGTTCCTGGCGGACACTCTATCCCCCGCGTTGGGCTGCTGGTTTGCTCTCTCTGGGCTTCTCTCTTCGGAAACAAGGCCTGGCACCTTGTCCCGCTGGTCAATTAACAAGGGGCCTGAAGCTTGCCTCGTGCTAGGGTCCAGGTACCCCGCCTGTGCACGGCCTCCGGACTGGATTCCCGTTGTCGTTACCGGCGGGCTACAACCCTGCCCTGGGCCACTTCAGGTCTACCGCGACCGTATCTCCATCACCTGTGGCCCTACACTGCCGTCTGCCACCTAGTCGGTTCTCCCGTGGTCCAAGGGCTCCAACCCTGAACACACTGCACTTCAGCTCCTCTGTCAGACTCCTCACTGTTTTGACTCTGTCTGACGTTCTCCTCTGTCTATACTTGACTCAGACTCAGTCTCACTCAGACTACCACCACGACTAACTGGTCCCCTCCCCTTGTCACCTCAAGACCCCTAGGTGGGCATTCCCATCCGCCTGGTCCCGCCCACTGGTGTGTCCCGACTGTCATAGGGGTGGCGACTAGGCTTTGTGGCTGGTGTTCCTGTGTGTGGGATGTGGTGTTAATTCCCAAGGAGGAGGCGATTCCTGTACCCGTGGTGGGGTACAGTCATCTGTGACTACCTGGTTTTGCCAAGGCGTCACAGAGTCTTCCTGCGAGGAAGGTCCCCAGAGGGGCTCCTACGGCGCCGCTGAGGACCAGGAGCCGCATTGGGTGAGAACCACTCCAGTTCCCTGTCCCAGCACACACTCCGAAGCTGAGGGGGGTCAGCATCAGGCGCCGCTTCCGGACCTCCAAGGATCTCCCAGATCGCTGTCCTGACCGCCGCTCCTTCCGCGCACAAAGCTGCTCCAGGATCTCTGCAACCGTCGACATCAGGTCAGGGGGAGATCAGGTGAGGTGACACTGGGACCTTTCACCAGTGGCGTAACTACCGCGGTCGCAGCGGTCGCGATCGCGACCGGGCCCGGGGGTTAGGGGCCCGGCGGCCGCCAGGCAGATCAGCAGCCAGCTCCTGTCAGTGTGAGAGGAGCTGCGCTGATCTGTCACAGACCACGCGGCCGCTATTTGACCCGCTACCGCCGCCGACACCGGGCCCCCCTGCCTGGTGTCAGCGGCGGCACCGGGACCCCCTACCTGGTGTCAGCGGCTGCGGCGTCTCCCCCATCACCGCGCACAGTAATGATGAAGCATAGCGCGGCCGGTGCCGCACTATGCATCACCATTCTCCCCCTGTGCGGTGACATCACTCCCGAGCGACTGCTGTGCTGAGTGCACAGAGTGCAGGACGGGAGGACGCCGACCGCAGCACCGGGAGAACGAGCAGCGGGGAGGACAACAGCGGTGGAAGGAAGAGAGAAGGGAAAAGTACTTGTTGTTTTTTTTTTTTCCTTTTCTTAACATAAGTGAGTAAACGGTGGCCAGAGGCTTGGGAAGGCAGTTCTGGGGAAGCTGCATTATTATACATGGAAGCCTGGAGAGGCTGTTTTATACATGGAGGTCTGAGGAGGCTGCATTATATATGGAGGTCTGGGGAATCTGCATTATTATACATGGAGGCCTGGAGAGGCTGCTTTATACATGGAGGTCTGAGGAGGCTGCATTATATATGGAGGCCTGGAGAGGCTGCTTTATACATGGAGGTCTGAGGAGGTTGCTTTATACATGGAGGTCTGGAGAGGCTGCATTATTATACATGGAGGCCTGGAGAGGCTGCTTTATACATGCAGGCCTGGAGAGGCTTCTTTATACATAGAGGCCTGGAGAGGCTGCTTTATACATGGAGGTCTGGGGAGGATGCTATATATATGGAGGTCTGGGGAGGCTACATTATTATACATGGAGGCTTGGAGAGGCTGCTTTATACATGGTCTGGGGAAGCTGCATTATTATACATGGAGGCCTGAAGAGGCTGCATTATACATGGAGGTCTGGGGAGGCAGGCTGCATTATTATACATGGAGGTCTGGGGAGGCTGCATTATTATACATGGAGGTCTGGGGAGGCTGCATTATTATACATGGAGGCCTGGAGAGGCTGCATTATACATGGAGGCCTGGAGAGGCTGCATTATACAGGGAGGCCTGGAGAGGCTGCATTATACATGGAGGCCTGGAGATACTGCATTATACATGGAGGCCTGGAGATACTGCATTATACATGGAGGCCTGGAGATACTGCATTATACATGGAGGCCTGAGGAGGCTGGGTGCATTGTTATACATGGAGGCCTGGAGAGGCTGGCTGCTACATTATACATGGAGGCCTGAGGAGGCTGCCTGCATTATTATACATGGAGGCCTGGAGAGGCTGGCTGCATTATTATATATGGAGGTCTGGGGGGCTGCATAATACAAAATGAAGGACACCTTATACATGGAATATACGGGTGCATTATGCATGGAGGAGTATGGGGCTGCATAATGCAATATGAAGTTTTATGGGGTTGCGTTATAATACATATAGGACTATGGGGGCTACATTATAATATATAGAGGACTATGGAGGCTACCTTACACATGGACTATGGGGGTGCATTATAAAACATTGGGGACTATGTGGTGCAGAATAATATATGGAGAACTATGGGGTGAATTATAATACATAGAGAACTATGAGAAATTTATGATAATAATTGAAGGGCTACTTTATACATGGAGGATTATGGGGGTTCATTATAATATATGGAGGACTATGTGGTGCAGTATTATATATTGAGTACTATGGGGTGAATTATAATGCATGGAGAACTATGGGAAATGCATTTTAATACATGGAGGACTATGGAAGTGTATTCTAATATATGAAGAGTTATGTAGGACCCTTTATACTATTTGGAAGGCTATGTGGGTGCTATTATTGTATTTGGAGAACTATATACAAGGGGGGACAAAGATACAAGCAGGGGATGGGAACGTTTTGTGCTGAGGGAAAAAGGCTCTTTTCCCTCAGCACCCAGCTTTCCCATGCTCTGCTATACATCTTCTCTCAGCACCCAGCTTTCCCATGCTCTGCTATACATCATTTCTCAGCACCCAGCTTTCCCATGCTCTGATATGGGAAAGCTGGGTGCTGAGGGAAAGATGTATAGCAGAGCATGGGGAAGCTGGGTGCTGAGGGAAAGATGTATAGCAGAGCATGGGGAAGCAGTGTGCCGAGGACAAGATGGATATCAGAACAGGAAAGCTGGGTGCTGATAGAGGGATTTCATATCATGGGAAATCTGGGTGCTGTGGGTAAGAGCCAAGTGTCAGCATCATTATCCTGTACCCCGAGTGTCAGTGTCATTATCCCGTACCCTAAGTGTCGGTGTACGTGGAGGGGGGCCCAGGTCTGAACTTTGCACCAGGGCCCATCAAACTCTAGTTATGCCACTGCCTTTCACTATAGGTACCTCGCGCCGAAATTGTGCCCCCCCTCTCCCTGGACATATATATATATATATACAGTCATATGAAAAAGTTTGGGCACCCCTATTAATGTTAACCTTTTTTCTTTATAACAATTTGGGTTTTTGCAACAGCTATTTCAGTTTCATATATAACTATAATAACTGATGGACTGAGAAATATTTCTGGATTGAAATGAGATTTATTGTACTAACAGAAAATGTGCAATCCGCATTTAAACAAAATTTGACCGCTGCAAAAGTATGGGCACCTCAACATAAAAGTGACATTAATATTTTGTAGATCCTCCTTTTGCAAAAATAACAGCCTCTAGTCGCTTCTTGTAGCTTTTAATGAGTTCCTGGATCCTGGATGAAGGTATTTTTGACCATTCCTGTTTACAAAACAATTCCAGTTCAGTTAAGTTTGATGGTCGCCGAGCATGGACAGCACGCTTCAAATCATCCCACAGATGTTCTATGATATTCAGGTCTGGGGACTGAGATGGCCATTCCAGAACATTGTAATTGTTCCTCTGCATGAATGCCTGAGTAGATTTGGAGTGGTGCTTTGGATCATTGTCTTGCTGAAATATCCATCCCATGCCTAACTTCAACTTCATCACTGATTCTTGCACATTATAGCCAAAAATCTGCTGATACTGAGTTGAATCCATGCGACCCTGAACTTTAACAAGATTCCCAGTGCCGGCATTGGCCACACAGCCCCAAAGCATGATGGAACCACCACCAAATTTTACTGTGGGTAGCAAGTGCTTTTCTTGGAATGCCGTGTTTTTTTGCCTCCATGCATAACGCCTTTTTGTATGACCAAACAACTCAATCTTTGTTTCATCAGTCCACTGGACCTTCTTCCAAAATGTAACTGGCTTGTACAAATGTGCTTTTGCATACCTCAGGCGACTCTGTTTGTGGCGTGCTCGCAGAAACGGCTTCTTTCGCATCACTCTCCCATACAGCTTCTCCTTGTGCAAAGTGCGCTGTATTGTTGACCAATGCACAGTGACACCATCTGAAGCAAGATGATGCTGCAGGTCTTTGGAGGTGGTTTGTGGATTGTCCTTGACTGTTCTCACCATTCTTCTTCTCTGCCTTTCTGATATTTTTCTTGGCCTGCCACTTCTGGGCTTAACAAGAACTGTACCTGTGTTCTTCCATTTCCTTACTATGTTCCTCACAGTAGAAACTGACAGTTTAAATCTCTGAGACAACTTTTTGTATCCTTCCCCTGAACAACTATGTTAAATAATCTTTGTTTTCAGATCATTTGAGAGTGGTTTTGAGGAGCCCATGATGCCACTCTTCATAGGAGATTCAAATAGGAGAACAACTTGCAAGTGGCCACCTTAAATACCTTTTCTCATGATTGGATACACCTGCCTATGAAGTTCAAAGCTCAAGTGAGGTTACAAAACCAATTTAGTGTGTTAGTAAGTCAGTAAAAAGTAGTTAGGAGTGTTCAAATCAAGAAATTGATAAGGGTGCCCATACTTTTGCACCGGTCAAATTTTGTTTAAATGCAGATTGCACACTTTCTGTTAGTACAATAAACCTCATTTCAATCCAGAAATATTACTCTCAGTCCATCAGTTATTAGATATATGAAACTGAAATAGCTGTTGCAAAAACCCAAATTGTTATAAAGAAAAAAGGTTAACATTAATAGCATTAATAGGGGTGCCCAAACGTTTTTCATATTACTGTGTATATATATATATATATATATATATATATATATATATATATATATATATATATATACTGTATAACACTCCCACCCCTTTTACCTCCCCTGGCCCTATATATATCCACCCCTTGAACTAATGACCCCACAAAAAGCCCGCTCTTTCCTTGTATTAAAATTTAACCCCTTGGTTGCCCTGCAAAGGAGAGTCATGGGTCACTACGCCCATGGCTCTGCCTAAGCTCCGTTCTGCCTGTATAGTACATTTGATGGACTATGAGGCCCACTGGACTGTCTTGTATAGTGGAGGAAACAGGTGAAAGGTGTAGACCTATACATCAGGGAGGTAAATACAGAGTAATAGGCCCGGCTTTCCTCAGTCAGTGTGTGGCCAATTCATATGACTGATGATTAGCAGTTTGTTCTTAGAAGCCCTGGCAGAGGCTGTTCTGTTCTTCAATCTCACTTATAAATGGTTAATGAGTGATCAGGCTGCCGGTCAAGGATATAAAAAGATATTTAGAGGTCAGGAGAGGTAGACCACAGACAAACAAATTGTTAGTGTGCGTGGAGTGGGTGTGAGCCGTACTGGTAGTAGTGAATCGGCCGGATGGCGTCCATTGTGTCCCTGCATTTTGTCACAGTTTGCTGCCAATTGGTCTGCAGAACTCCTATGCTTTTATGTTACATGTACGTGGGCTTAGGATACCAGACTTTGCTGACTACCAAAGTTTAAAAATTATTAAGCTAAGTTATCCAAAAGAAAACTAATCCAAATAAAAAGACTGTGAAATGCCATATAAGTAAAACAAAAATGCAACACACACGTTACACAACTTTCTTTTTTTTCTGTAGCTTATATCCTTCCTGTAGCTGCTTGCTATCAGTCACCGGGGCAGTGCAGGGGCTCTTTCATCTCACAATGGGATGGGCAGACCCGGGGTGTAAAAGTCCAGATCTGCGCGGTTTCAAAGTTGCCTGGGTGCCGGACCCGGGCCCGGGATTCTGGGTGTTTGATCCAGATCCGGCTCTCCAAAAATTAAAAAAAATAAAGGAAAATTAAAGAAAATAAGAATGAAGCAAGCGCTTCATACTTGCTGAGGCTCCGGCGCGGCTGTACACTGCTCCCACAGCCTTTCTGGGCCGATCATGTGCCTCCTCCATGCCAGCAGCCGGCGCTGCTCAGGTTCGAGCCTTCTTGGGTGGTGGCTCGAGGGTCTCCGGACTCGGGGGTCTCGCGGACACGCCGAATAAATGGGGGGACGTAAATGTACGGGCAAGGCCATAGTAAGTTCGTGACGCCACCCACGGTGTGTGGTGAAGTGGGACACCACCGCTGCTGTGATGGGGCACCCGGGGGAGATGTTGCGGCAGCTAGTTGTTAACCCCTCTGTGGGTAGGGATGGTGGCCCCAGGACCCAGTGGCTCTGGTGCAGGGGATAGCGACCGCAGGGAGTGTTGGTGTACTCACAGTTAATAATCCACACAAGTCTCTGGTAAACCAAGGTGATGGTGGCCGGTACCGCGGCCGGTTGCATTCGAGTCCCCCACCTGGCTGGTGGTCTCTATCCTTTTCTCTGCACTGTTTTGTGTAAGGTGGACTTCCTAGCGTGAAACTCAGGAGTCCGCTCCCGGCTGGATGTGGCCTAAGGAGCCATGCCCGCAGACGCTGGCCCATGGAATCTATGGGCCCTGGCGGTGACCTCTTATCCCTATCGGTGGGCTGTTGTCTTCTATGAGGGACTTTGGGTGGGACAGAACCTCTAGTCCTGGCCTCAATCGGTGAATTAACCAGTCCGCTTGTTTCCGGTTCTGGCTTCAGGGTCCGAGTACCCCCCTTTGTGCTACGGTTTCCGAGTCGGTTCCCCGTGTCGGTACCGGCGGGCTACAACCCTGTCCAGGTCCACCTCGGTTCTGCTGAGCCATCTTTCCGTCTCCTGCTGACGGAGACCACCGTCTGCCTCCTAGCCAGTGGCACCAGGGCTCCTACCCTGGTACCGTTCAACTTGAACTTTCCTGCTGGAGCTACACTTAGCTCCAGCCCACACTCCTCTCCAAACTGAACTTCAACACTCAACTGACTGTTTTCCCGCCCCGGGCTGTCTAGACCCCTGGGTGGGCATGTACCAACCGTCTGGTCAGGCCCACTGGTGGGTCTAAATTTCCCTAAGGGGGGGTGACTAGGGTTTCTAGGTTGGCTGTATGTTTCCTAGTGAGGGAAGGTGTTATGCAGGGGCCTATTTGTGACTACCTGGTTTTGCCAGGGCGTCACGCTCATTATAGTTCATTTCATATGCACAGCTTTCCCCGCCCACCGGCCAGCCTGGCCTCTTTGATTGGTTGCAGTCAGACACGCCCCCAACCTGTGTGACAGCATCTGCTCTGCAATCAGTCATCGCTCATCGTGTCTCATTCATTCTCTGGAGCTCACAGCCAGCAGTCATGCTGTATGGAGCTCACTGTGAGGTTCAGATGTAGCAGAGCCAAATCGCCGTGGAACCTCATGTGGATTACATCGGACCTGCAGGGGTGTTTTGGGGTTAATAAAGTAGTGAAAGAGGGGGCTTTTTTGTATTTTATTTCAAATAAAGGTTTTTTTCGGTGTTTGTGTTTATTTACTTTCACTTACAGAATAATGATGTGGGTGTCTCATAGGTGCCTTGTCTCATAGGTGCCTGTGGCATGACTAATCTAGGGTTTAGTAGCAGCTGTGGGCTGTTATTAACCCCTTATTACCCCGATTGCCACCGCACCAGCGCAGTGGGAAGAGCCAGGTAAGGCACCGGGCTTGTCACATCTAATGCAATTCTATGCAGCTGATCGCTTGTGTCCGGAGATCGTCAGGCCATGCCGGCTGATGCAATGTGAGACTCGTGGGAGTGCCTCACAAGTGTGACTCTGGCCTTATTTTGATACACAGCCAAGATAAAGCCCGACAGCTGGGAGCTGTAGCCTGTAGCCGTGGACTTTGTCTGTGCTGGTATCAGAATATGGGGGACCCTACGCCAATTATTTTATTTATGCATTTATTTTTATACCATGATACTGACCTGCAGACATTTTCACTGCTTTCCCTGCCCACCGGCCGTCTTGGTGCCTGTGACTGGTTGCAGTCAGCTGACACGCTGACAGGGTGGAGGCGCATGTGACTGCAACCAATTACATGCGCCGGTGGGCGAGGAATACAGTGACTATTCAATAAGGGTTAATTGTTGGCTCCGGAAGGGAATGCGTGACCTTGAAGCAGCTTGACGCTATGACGAATCTTCGGAGAGTACACCGTGCGCGCTCCTACCCCTCTATCCCTTCTTCCAACATTTTTAATCTCCGGATTCTGGTCCCCTAGACTTATATGGGTACTGGATTCCAAACTAGATCCAGATTTATTTTTAAATTTAACAAGGACCTGCTGGTCCTGGTTATCTGCGAGTCCGCCCAACTCTACTCACTAACTCTGCTGTTATACTCTTCTTATAGCACCCCTTTGTGTTGTTGATTCCTCTAGGCGGCACTTTGAGCGCCAATTGTTAATCAGCACAATAGCAGAAATCACTTTACCGCTAGAGAAGATCTGAGTGGTGGAATTGAGGTACTATTGTAGTTGTTGGTGCTGAACATGAACACCGTGGGGCACCATAAGCAGCATTTGACAACCGATTAAGGCATAAGATCAATTTTTTTAAAATGATTCTGATTGAAAAATTTAATATTTCACCACTTAACACAAATAAGCAAAACTGTACATCCATGCTGGGATGACCGCATGAGAAGGTGCCCAGGAGCTGAACTCCCTCCACAGGCGGCTGACATTGACAATATTATACCACCACCACTACCTTAAAAATGTCAGTCCAATAAAATTATGGGCCCAAATATTATATAATTTAAAAATTAAGCTCTTACACAAATAACAAGTCTTCACACATCTCCATTAATGCAAAAGTAAAATTGTTACGGGTCCCTAAAATGGTAACACCAGCCAATTTATTTATTTATTTTTTATACAAACTTCTGTATTTTTTTCACCACTTAAAAAAAAATAATCTGATCTGTACAATAAGATTTCCAGGTCATTTTTACCACACAATGAACACAGAAAAAACAAAACCGAAACAACAGTGTCAGACCTTTTTCACTGTTTCACCGCAGTGTTTTTTTTATTTTCCTATTATTCAATACATGATACGGTAAAATTAATGCTTTCTATCAAAACTACAACTCGTCCTGCGAAAAACAAGATCTCATGCGTCTATTTTGATGTAAAAAAATAGAAAAAAGAAAAAAAAAAGGCTTTTAGAAGAAGAGAAAGAATAAAAGAAAGCGCAAAAACTAAAAAACTAAAAATTGCCCCGTCATGAAGGGGTTAACCATAATGCAGGCCTGTCTTATAATAGTTTTTATAGTTATCAGTCCATTTAAAAACATGAAAACCTTGATATGTGTCATTAGTGACTCCTTCCTCCTATCTGCACCCAGCTTCCCATTTTCGCCGCGTGGAGCATATATATATATATATATATATATATATATATATATATATATATATATATATAAAATAAATAATATATCTAATTATATATATATATATTATTTATTATATATATATATATATATATATATATATATATAAAATCTATTGTGCTCCGTCAGGCAGGGAATGATTGACTGTATACACTTGAAGGGTTACTAAGAAAAGTGACAAAAATAAAGTCTGCCGGTATTATCTCTGACATTTCTCCATAGTTTGGATGTAATATTTCCAAACATCTGTTAAAGCAACAGACTTACGTCATCTCACAGCTAATGGCTGTATACTTCATAGCCTGTATACTTTACGTGTCCCTTTAAATGGGTTTGCACAGCTAGTGTAGTGTACTTTTGGATGAGTGATGCTTATTTTTGGCTATAAGCTGTGCTCTGTCGCTTTCCTAGGTTACAACGTAAAACGATTACTTTGCTATTTTTAAGGGCACAACAATTAAAAAACAAATTCCATCTTGACCTTGGGCAGTGAAGCGATCCCATTAGGTATTAGTTATTTATCCTTTCCCTGGGGCACATCAGACACTCACCTATGTCGTGTTCAGTCCCAGCCTGCACATATTACAGCCCACCTCATCCTCTGGGGTCCTCACTCATGGGGGGATTCTCCCATCTGCACCTGCAGTATCAGCAGCTCCTGGCCTGATCACTGCAGTATTATTCCAAGTGGCAGTCATCCAGCAGACACAGTGCACTGCCACCGTGTGGCCAGTTGAGGGTGTAGCATCCACAGCATTGCTCTCTTCTGTCCACAGAGCATGAATATGACTTTAGAAGGATCTCACATGTACATTTGGCCCCTGCCCTTCATTGTTACATTATCAATGGCATCTTACAGGGGTTCTCTAGCTTTCATAAAAAATAATATTGTGATAACTAATAATAGTTTAAAAACACAGGTAAGAACTTACCTTTTGTAAAGAGGACCTGTCATTTTTTTACCTGGTGTAAACGCCTTCTCCTTCTGTATTTGGGGACCATTATTATTTGTTTCTCCGCCTCTCCTTTAATGAGATACAGCTCCCTCTTCTCTAAATCTAGAATGTCGGCCAACTGGGTGTGAGTCTTAAGAAACCTTTAAAATATATCTATTGACCACACCTACTTGGATAAAAAGGCAAGATTTATATAGATGGAAGAGATGGCTAAATCTCAGGAACTGAGAGGCGAAAGAACAAAATAAACGCCACACCAGATTCAGGATTACAGTGGCAGAAATAATGTTTTTTACTGGGTTACAAAAATGACATAGGTAAGGGAAGTTAAAGGTCCTCTCCAAATCCCCCGAGCTGAGTGACGTGTGACTGCTGCAGTGTATAATGTGATGTTACATCACTGCTTCAGTTCTAATAATAGAGACTGATGGGCACCATGGGACAATAGGGAAATTATCATCAGGAACATGTAAGGTACGACAGCACTTTTAAAATGACCAAATTATCTGTAATAGCTTTTTGTCTGACTTTTTCTGACACAATAATGTGTTTGTTATATCCAAACTATCAGGCAAAAGACTGGACACTCATGTCCATGCAATGACTCTCCTTGTTCTTATTGGACTTGTTGCAATATCTTTGGGATAGCGGGGAATCAGGGTTCCTAAGCTGTCCCTCAAGCTACGTGACCCTATGCTATCCCTAATCTCAGGGATACTTTTAATGGTGGAGATGCCTGAGTCTCCTTACTTGCCCTGGTACTGACCAGTCCTGATTTAATACCCCCTCCTCCACGGAGGGACAGACCGGAGTGTGTATTGTAGAAACCCACAGATAAAGATAGACAAGGAAAACCAAAGCTCTGTCACACAGCGCACACACCCACACAAGTAAACACAATAAGAGATTCAGGAGTTAAAACAAGAGCAGGAAGGAAGTACAAAACAACAGGGGTAAACTCCACAACCGCACCAAGCAATAAGCACAATTTTCACCAGAGAGTCTGGGAAACCACAGCTCACAGACCAACATAGAATAAACTATAGCTGGCATGGGTAGAAGGATTCCATCAGCATAAATAGAAGGGGAACAGATATGATAGGTTTCCCCACAACATATGATTAAAGGCGCAAACAGATTAGCAGAGATTAACGCTTGCTAGCCTGCCTATGAATCAGCACACAGCAGGTTGATGCCCGAGTCTGCCTGTGTTGATCCCAGACAGCAGATAAACCATCGAGAGGAGTGTCAGAATCTGCAATCTGAAAAGAGACCAATGCTGCCATGACAGTTGGCACGGTTTGTGGAAAACTCTATGCAACAGGAATGTGCACATTGTAGATTCAGACTGAAGGCAGCAAAACAACACAGAAACACATATGAAAATGAGGAGTAAAGAAAGGCGTGTGAAACAAACCAAAATATGCGATAGACCTTAGATTCCTCAAAGTACCCCCTGTGTTGATAGCTTAACAACCCCCTTTAATTCTCTCTCAAGCAGTTTTATCTGGTAGCCACCCAGAACGGTTTTCAATAAACAGACATCAAGAGTTCATTTGTGGAATCACCGGCTTTCAGAAAGTGTTTGTGACCATCAGATGTGCTTTCAATGGCAGTGTTAGTACTGTTCTGTCCCCACTTAAAGGTGATTAAAGGTGCGTAGTTGTGGGATGGCGTGAGAATCTTACCTTCGTTTTTCCTATAGGCGAGGCAGACATGACCAGAGCACTCCAGAGTTAAACATGCACATGCTGAGATGAAACAATGGTGATTTATTTTCTCCAAAGGTTAAGGACATGCAGGAGTACAGTGGTCTAAGTACCTGGCATTGTAATTATCTTGTGATGCTTGTTTCTGGAGCCACTAAGGTCAGAAGACTTTGCTTCTAGCAGCTCCAAAAACGGGTGTGATTCTCACAATCTCTGGCTGTGAACTGAACATGCCAGGAACTGATGTAAGAGGAGCAGCAGACACTCCCATGGGCTGGACGAAAAGAAACAGAGGAGCCGAAAGGTCAGACCAGTAGATGGCAACAGAAGACAAGCATGAAAACATTAAATAACAGTTTTAAATAAAAGAAGTAGGAACAGCACACTCCCCGTCTGAAATTCACTTTGGGGATTTCACTATTGAGTCCATAATATAACCTGAAAGGAAAGGCACGGTAAATGCACAAACAAACTCAATTGAGTCCAAAAAAAGAAGGATGTCTCAAAGTTCAGGTCCGATAGCGTTCATCCCATAGGGACGCTCTCTATGGGCAGCAGTAGAACAAGTTCGTGGATTGGCCTTGCAAAGGTCTTCGTCTCACCTTTCCTGATGACCATTAGCTCCACCTTTCAAACATTGCCGTCCTGGCTAGGCAGTCGGATCAGCAAGACTGTAACATGGTGTTTGTTGGGAATGATGAGAGGATTTTGTTCTGCAACTCCGTGATGAGCCTGGTTTAAACGACCACCAACTCTCAGTAAGCCCAAACTGTCGATAACTGGGTTTAAATTGGCAAGAGGGCTTCTTAATGGAATCTGCTGTTTGTTGTATAAACACTTCCATTCTATGGCAAATTTACTCTGTTGGAGGTGGCGTATTATGAGAGACTCGCTATGGGAGATGTCCTCAGCAGAAAGTGGTTTGTGGCAGACATACCAGCGATGACAGTCTTTGTTTTTAAGGTCCATACTATAGCATCTGGCGATATGCACTAACCTAGCGACAGTCCTGACGAGCCTCATCCAGCTGGAGAAACGTTCAAAACGTTGGCAACCGAGGTTGGAAGTTTTTTCTGCACTGGTGGCCAGGGTATTGACTTCAGCTCGGACATCTGGATCATTGTTTGGATCTAGGATGCTGAAGGCTTCCTGGTCACCTTCTTCTGACTGTCTCAGCAGGAACTCTGGACCTGTAAGCCAAGAAGAGTTAGCAAAAGAACTTATAGACATAGGTCTAGTTGTGTGATCTGCTGGATTCAGTTCAGATGGTACATAACGCCATTGTTCTGGTTTGGAGGCTCTCCTGATCCTTTCAATGTGGTTACAGACGTACACATAAAATCGTCTTGATTGATTGTAGCTGTAACCTAAAACGACCTTACTGTCAGTGTAGAATTGGACCGCATCTATTTCAACACACAGTTCTTGTCGAATGAAGTCGGCAATTTCCACTGCCAAAACGGTGCCACAGAGTTCCAGTCTGGGAATGGTATGGTCGGGCTTCGGGGCTAGCTTCGCCTTGCCAAATACAAATCCAACATAGATTTGTCCGTTGGGGGTCTGTCACTTTCAGATATGCAACCGCTGCTATGGCTTCTGTGGAGGCATCTGAAAAGATGTGGAGTTCCTTCTTTATGCTAGAGGTGAGTAAGATTTTGATATAACATTTTGGGATGTGAATGTTGTTCAACCCACACAACGACTGTTTCCAAGCTTCCCATTTTTGTAGTTTGTCGGAAGGGAGTGGATTATCCCAGTCCTTGACAGTGTCAGAGAATTGTCTCAGCAAGGATTTGCCTTGTATAGTGATAGGCGCCACAAATCCCAGCGGGTCGAATAAGCTGTTCGCTATAGAAAGGACACTACGTTTTGTGAATGGCTTGTCTGAGCAACTTACTTGAAATCCGAAGGAGTCAGCTGCAAGATCCCATCTGATGCCCAGGCTCCTCTGCACGAGTGGACTATATATCCCGAAGTCAGTGTCCTTGAACCCAGGCGCATGATCACCTGACTCAAAGGCTCTCATTACGGTCAGGCTGTTTGAAGCAATTTTGTGTAACCTGAGTTTTGCCTGGGACAGCATGCCTTGGGTCCTTTTGAGCAAATCAATGGCTGCTTCCTCGGTGGGTAGTGATTTGAGCCCATCATCTACATAAAAGTCTTTCTCAACAAAGTTTATGGCATCTGTTCCATACTCAGACTCTCCCTCTAATGCGGTTCTCCGGAGGCCATAGGTTGCAACTGCGGGTGAAGGGCTGTTTCCAAATACGTGGACCCTCATACAATATTCCACCATCTCTTTATTGGTGTCATTGTCCTTGTACCACAGAAATTTGAGGAAGTTCCGGTGGTCCTCTCTGACTAGGAAACACCTGTTCAATATCGGCAGTGATGGCGGCAAGCTCTTTTCTGAACCTCAGCAATACTCCTACCAAGTTGTTTGTTAGGTTAGGACCTGTGAGGAGGACATCGTTAAGGGATACTCCTTCATGTTTGGCGCTGGAGTCGAAGACAACCCTGATTTGATTCGGTTTCCGTGGGTGGTATACACCGAATGAAGGCAGATACCAGCACTCTTCGTTCTTCTTCAAGGATGGAGCAGGTTCTGCGTGGTTGTTGCTGAATATTTTGTCCATAAAGACAACAATATGTTCTCTCATTTCAGGTTTGCTGTTCATAGAACGCTGAAGAGAGTTAAATCTGGTCTGAGCTTGATCTCGGTTGTTTGGGAGTCTTACCCTGGTAGATCGGAAGGGTAATGGAGAGACTGAGAAAACTCACAGTCCATTATTCCGATGAATTCTCTGTCCTCTACTGACAAGGCTACTTTATCGTCGTCCTTGGTTCTGAGAAAGACTGATTTTCCCAAGTTGTCTATATGCAGAGAAGAAGCGATGTCAGGTAGCTGTATTGTGTCTGGAGACTTCTCTTTCACTCCATAGTGATGAGGACATGGCTTTAAGCAGGTTGTGCACCCATCTCCATGCACATAAGTCTTGAAGGAGTCAATTTTTGACCGATCAACGCACACATTTCCTATGACTACCTACCCCAAGTCCAGTCTCTGGGCGTATGGTGCATAGTCAGGCCCATTACACTGTTGTTGCACCTTGTGTACCCTTAGATTGTCTCTGCCGAGTAGGAGTAGAATCTCTGCGTTATTGTCCAAAGGTGGGATAACACTAGCGAGGTGTCTCAGGTGTGGTTGATGAAATGCAGCTTCTGGGGTAGGAATTTCATTCCTGTGGCTGGGTATTTGGTCACATTCAATGAGCGTTGGTAGAGGTATTTCAGTCTTCCCATTGATAGGAGAAGCAATGAATCCCTGGGCTCTTCTGCCGCTAGTCTCTATGCGACCCGAGCAGGTGTTCAAGGTGTAGGGTTCTGATGGTCCATTAATTCCGAAGGCTTCAAAGAATTTGGTTCCTACTAGGGACCGGTTGCTTTGGTCATCTATGATGGCATACACCTTCATTGCCTTTTCTGGATGTCCCTCGGGATAAACCTTGATGAGGCATATTCGGGCACAACATTTCTCCATTTAGCCCTCTCCACATACCTCTGAGCATAAGCAGGAGACAGCTGTGGTGGTGTCAGTCTGATTGTTGGACTCCCAGCCATGACTTGGAGTGGGAGCGGTGGTGACTGCAGCCGGTGTGTCTCTAGCTAGCTGGGTTGGGTGCATGGCTGAAATGTGTTTTTCGCTATGACACTCCTCACACTTGACAATGGATTTACAGTCCTTGGCCATGTGCTCAAGTGATGCGCAGCATTTGAAACAGGTCCCAAACTCTGTGAGGACTTTCTTACGCTCCTGTAGGGTTTTGGATCTAAACCCTCTGCACTTGTTCAGTGAGTGTGTTTTTTTATGTTTGTGTATGGCACCTTCATACCTTGATGATGATGTTGTTCCAGCTGCCGAAGTGTTGAACTCTAGGAAGTCGAGGCTGGGGTCGTTCCTCATCTGTGCCTGCTCGTCAATGAACCTGCAGAAGTGAATAAATGGGGGAAAGGTGACGTCATGCACTCTTTTGTACCTTGAGACTGACGTTGCCCATTTCTCCTGCAGACTGTATGGCAGTTTCTCCACAATTGGGTTCACTCCATGGGCTGTATCCAGGTAGCACAGCCCAGACAGACGAGGGTCTCTCTTGGCGAGCTCCAGCTCCATGAGCAGATCACTTAGGTCTTGAAGCTTATGGACTTCTTTAAGGTTGATCTTTCGGATGTCCTGCAGTCTCTTGAATAGGGCTTTCTATATTGCTTCTGCGCTGCCAAAGGTACGTTCCAGTCTTTGCCATGCAGCAGCGAGACCTGCTTCTGCTTGTCCCACATAGACGGTTCTGAGGCTCTTGATACCGTTTGTAGAGCCTGGGCCCAACCACTTGATCATGAGGTTGAGCTCCTGTTCTGCAGTTAAGTTGAGATTGGCGATGGCTGCCTTGAAAGTTGCTTTCCAGGCCCTGTAGCTCTCTGCACGATCATCAAATTTCGTGAGACTAGTGTTGATTAGCTCTCTGCTCACCATGAACCTGGCAAACTCAGACATATCTGATTTCTCACCATTTGTAGCCACGACGACTCGTGATGCCCCTGGGGCATATGGGCTGCCTGGCGTGAATGGATGAGATGTTCCCGGATAGAATGACGTTGCTGCAGGGTTGAGCTGTGGTTTAGCCTCTGTAGATTCTGATGACCGCTTCTTGAGCTGTGGAAGTGGGTCAGGAAGCACTTGCTTGCCATCTTGCCGTGGTGACTGTGTTTGAGAGGGCACCTCTTGGTGACTGTTATTAATTTGCTCGGGTGTTTTAGGTGGTACTGGCACTGGTAGAGGTAAGTTGGAGGTTTCGGTGTTGTTGGCTTGGACGGTACTGCAAACCAGGGTTGATACAGGTAACTGATTCAGTACATAGTCTCTTGTGGGATCAACTGGATTGTCTGTTTCCAGTGGTGGCGAGTGAGCTAGATCAGGACCTTGGATCAATGCTTGCTCAAGTAGTCTCACTTTAGCTAGCACAACTTCCTCTTCCATCTGTGACCAAAGAATCTTTATCCGAGCCTCTGCTTCTGCCCTTTTGGCTTCTGCTTTAGCGGCTTCTGCTTTTACAAGGGCTTCTGCTTCTGCCCCTTTGGCTTCTGCTTTAGTGGCTTCTGCTTTTGCAAGGGCTTCTGCTTCTGCCCTTTAGGCTTCTGCTTCTGCCCTTTTGGCTTCTTCTACTTCTCTTTCTGTGAAGGAACGTCTCACCTGGGATTCTTCTGCTCTTATGCAGGTCTCTAGTATCCTGTCACTCAGGGCTGAGCTTCTTGAGGATGATGACCCGGATGACCGAGAGGAACGTCTAGATGAGGTTGATCGGTGTGATCTAGTTTCTTGCTGGTGAGAGATACGGTGTTCGGCCTTGTCTATGGCATCTTGCAACTTGGCATCTCTTACCTTGTCTACCCCTTGTCTGCCTTGCTCAGGTCTGAAAGAGCTTCATCAATTTTAGAGTCTTTTAGAAAGGTAATGTACCTTGTTGACAGTCTCTTGTATTTTTCATGAGCTGTGTTCAGCCGTTCCATAGCGGCTTGTAAGCATGCGGCATCACCTGATGAGGATTCAAGCCTTGACATGTAATAGGTGACTCATTCCCACTGTTCTTCCAGGTGTTCAGATAGCTAATCTTTCATAGTGTGATAGTTTTCAGTGGCCTTTATCGTGGGTTTGGAAGAGCACTTCGGTCAGACAACTTGGTCTGCTAGAAGCATGGGATCTGCCTCCTGGGCTTCATAATGGACAGTATCAGATTGTATTTGCTCTGTTTCAGTAGTGGGGAACTGTCCGAGGTCTTTTTCGGCCATTTTGATTTAAGGTCTACTGTCCCTTTAAGAAACTTGACTTTTAAATATGGGTCCGAAAATTGTCGTGCAGCTCCGCAAGGACTCCCTGGTAAAATTCCCAAGGTATCTTTAACAAAAATTGGGGATCGCAGTCCAGCAATGTGCAGTAATGAGGTATAATGTACTGCAAGTCTATAGAAGGGGTATGGCAAGAGGGAAACAGCAGATGCATAAACTGTCCCTTTACAATGCAAGCAGAGGGGGTACAGGACGTGGCAGATGGGAGAGCTTCTTCTTAGGCTTGTCCAGGCATGCACTGTTGCAGGCAGACTAGTGCACAAGGCTTGTTGCTAGGCAGATTACAAGGGAAGTTACAGGGTTCTTAGGGATCTGTAGCCGGGTTATTGAGCTGTTAAGCAGTCTTCTGACTGTTCTGACCCCACTTAAAGGTGATTGAAGTTGCGTAGTTGGGGGATGGCGTGTGAATTTTACCTTCGTTTTTCCTATAGGCGAGGCAGACATGACCAGAGCGCTCCAGAGTTAAACATGCACATGCTGAAACAATGGTGATTTAGTTTCTCCAAAGTTTAAGGACATGCAGGAGTACAGTAGTGCAAGTACCTGGCATTGTGGTTATCTTGTAATGCTTGTTTCTGGAGCCACTAAGGCAGGGGTGGGGAACCTTTTTACTGCCGGGGGCCATTTGGAAATTTCTGCCAACCTTCGGGGGCCGCACAAAATTATCAGTGTGAAAATGAACCGGCTATATTTGGTCAAACAGTTAATTAACTCACCTCTATTGTGGTGGCTGGAGCTGCTTCTCTTTTGTGCGGCTGTGATGTTCGATGATGCTTATGTTGCTTCTCTCTTTTCCAGGTTTGTCACAGTCTGGAGCGCAGGCAAATCTTTGTGATAATAAGATTGGTAGACTATATAAATCACACAACAGACACAGGGACTGGAGTATATAAATCACAGGAGACACATACATGACTGAAGGGGCTGTTGGCATATACAGCACATAGGAGACGCTGGGACTGATGTATATACATCACATAGGAGACGCTGGGACTGCTGTATATACATCACATAGGAGATGCTGGGACTGCTGTATGTACATCACATAGGAGACGCTGGGACTGCTGTATATACAGTACATCACATAGGAGACGCTGGGACTGCTGTATATACTGTACATCACAAGAGACACCTACATCACTGGAGACACTGGGGCACATACATCACACGAGGGGCTGGGGACATGTATATTCCCCCAGCCCCCTCCTGTGATGTTTATGCTTTCAGCCTCTCATTTGATGTATATGCGCCCAGCCCCTCCTGTGAAGTATATGCACCAGCCCCTCCTGTGAGATGTATGTGCCCAGCCCCTCCTGTGAGATCTATGCGCCCAGCCCCTCCTATGAGATCTATGCGCCCAGCCCCTCCTGTGATGTATATTCCCCAGCCTCTCCTGTGATATGTATGGCCCCATGCTCCTAGCATCTCCAATGTGATGTATATATCACAGGAGGGATTGGGGCATACACATCACAGGAGATGCTGGGGCATATCCATGACAGGAGCGTCTGGGTGCATATATTTGACAATAGATGCTGGTGGCATATACATGACAAGAGGGGCTGGGGAACAGACATTACTAGTTCACTGGGAGGCATAAGCATTGCTGTGGGGCACAGATGGCACTGGGGGGGCACAGACATCACTAAGGTGACACAGAGAGCACTAGGGGGGCATGGACATCACTAGGAGGGCACAGGCATCGCTAAGGGGCCACAAGCATCACTAGGGGGCACAGGCATCACTAATGGTGGGGCACACAGACATCACTAAGAGGGGGCACATAGACATAATAATAATAATAATAATAATAATAATTTTATTCATTTATATAGCGCTATTAATTCCACAGCGCTTTACATACATTGGCAATACTGTCCCCATTGGGGCTCACAATCTAGAGTCCCTATCTGTATGTCTTTGGAGTGTGGGAGGAAACCGGAGTACCCGGAGGAAACCCACGCAAACACGGGGAGAACATACAAACTCCTTGCAGATAGTGTCCTTGGTGGGATTTGAACTCAGGACCCCAGCGCTGCAAGACTGCAGTGCTAACCACTAAGCCACCGTGACACATGACTGAGGGGGGGCACACAGACCTCACTAAGGGGGGGCACACAGACATCACTAAGGGGGGGCACACAGACATCACTAAGGGGGGCACACATACATCACTAAAGGGGGGCACACAGACCTCACTAAGGGGGGCACACAGACATCACTGAGAGGGGGCACACAGACATCACTGAGGGGGGTCACACAGACACAGGCATCACTGAGGGGGGCACACAGACATCACTGAGGGGGGGCACACAGACATCACTGAGGGGGGGCACACAGACATCACTGAGGGGGGCACACAGACATCACTGAGGGGGCACACAGACATCACTGAGGGGGGGCACACAGACATCACTGAGGGGGGGCACACAGACATCACTGAGGGGGGCACACAGACCTCACTAAGGGGGCACACAGACATCACTGAGGGGGGGCACACAGACATCACTGAGGGGGGTCACACAGACACAGGCATCACTGAGGGGGGGCACACAGACATCACTGAGGGGGGGCACACTGACATCACTGAGGGGGGCACACAGACATCAATCAGGGGGGGCAAACAGACATCACTAAGGGGGGGCAAACAGACATCACTAAGGGGGGGCAAACAGACATCACTAAGGGGGGGTGCAAACAGACATCACTAGGAGGAGACTGGGGAGGCTGCACACAGCACTTGGAGCTGCACGTAGCAATGGAGGGGGCATACTGCACCGGAGAAGAGGCGGGGAGCGAGCGGCACACAGCGCCGTAGAGCGGGCAGCACACAGCGCCATGGAGCTTCACACAGCAGTGGAGGGGGCATACTGCACCGGAGAAGGGTCGGAGAGCGGGCGACACACAACGCCGTGAAGCGGGCGGCACACAGCGCCGTGGAGCTGCACACAGCAGTGGAGGGGGCATACTGTACCGGAGAAAGGGCAGGGAGCGGGCGGCACACAGCGCCGTGGAGCGGGCTGCCCACAGCACTTGGAGCTGCACACAGCAGTCAAGGGGACATACTGCACCGGAGAAGGGGCGGCACACAAGCACTGGAGAGTGGGTGGCACAATGCTGGAGGCGGTGAAGGTGATGTGGGACGGAATAGCAGAGCGATAAACCCGCCCACAAAGTAAGTCCTGAGCACGCTGGCACCTGCCACCGAGAACGCTGATTGGTGTGCGCAAGCAGCGCATGGGAAGATTTAAAGGGCCGGCAACCGGTAATACCGTGGCGACTGTAGCACTGCCGCCCCCGGAAATCTGCCCGCGGGCCGCAGAAAAGGTCATGGTGGGCCGCATGCGGCCCGCGGGCCGGAGGTTCCCCACCCCTGCACTAAGGGCAGAAGACTTTGCTTCTAGCAGCTCCAATAAGGGGTGTGATTCTCACAATCTCTGGCTGTGAACTGAACATGCCAGGAAGTGATGTAAGTGGTACAGCAGACACTCCCATGGGCTGGACGAAAAGAAACAGAGGAGCCGAAAGGTCTGACCAGTAGATGGCAGCAGAGACAAGCATGAAAAACAGTAAATAACAGTTTTAAATAAAACAAGTAGGAACAGCACAAGTACCACAGTTCATACAGTGCTAAGAAGACATGAGCAAATATTTTGACATTTGAATTTGCTAGTTTCACTGAATTTTCCCCAAAATTTGATGTGCAGCAAATACATTTGCCATGAATCTAAATATAACAAAGTCTCTAATTGCCCACAAAAAAGTGTAACACTGAGCAGGGGTGTAATGATCGCGCCCACAGAAAGTGCAACCACCACCGAGTCGGTGGAGTCAGGAGGTCCGCAAACACCAGCACTATTTTGAGCTGAATGTGTGTCCTTGGACTCATATCCAGCTGAAATGTACTGCAGTGCAGAAAACCACCAATTCTCTGCATTGCAATAATAATTTGCTATCTCTATAGCGCTGACATATTCCAAGGGCATTTTATAATTTAGAGGGGACATGTACAGACAATATGAGGCATTACAGAGTAACCCATAATTCAACAGACACAAAGAGGAGTGAGGGTCCTGCTCACAAGCTACAATCTATGGGGAAATAGGGGGAGCCAAAAGGTAAACTGTAATAGTGCTTGTATTGTCTGCTCCGTCCATCAATATAATAAAGATAGGATTAAAAGAACAATGTATGAACTGGCCACCAGCCAGTATGTGTAGAAGTGCAGGTACAGAGAGCTATATAGTGCATGGAGGGTGTAAACAGATGATAAAAAGGACCAGATTTAGAAGAAATTTTGTAAGGGCTAAGCGATCATGGTTAGATAAGTGAGGTGAGGTGATAGGTCAGTCTACAGAAATGCATTTTTAGGGCACCCTTAATACTGTGGGTATTGTGAATTAATCGAATTGTCCTAGGTAGTGTATGGCAGAGAATTGGCAAAGATTGTGAGAAGTCTCTAAGACGCGAGTGAGAAGTTCAGATTACTGAAGATATTAGTCTATGGTCATTAGCAGAATGGAGGGCACAGGTACGTTAAAGGGGTGGTTCACCCATATTTATTATTTGCTAGATCGATATTATGTTGAGAAACAATGTTTCTCTCAAATACCTTGTAGCAATATGTATATGCTGTATGTCCCCTAGGGGCCTCTAGGGGTCTCTCTTGTATGTGTTCACAAGCAAGTGGGAACTCGCTGGTACTGCAGACAGAGTGCAGGCAGCAGGGAGAGATGTAATGGCTGACAATACCACCTAATAAATAGCCTGAAGACCTCCACTGAGTGTGATTAGGCTACTTTCACACATCCGGCTTGAGCTCTGCGGCTCAATCCGGCTGTGCAAGCTATGCAACGGATGCGGTGAACACACCGCATCCTTTGCATAAGTTTTTCCTTTGCGGCCAGTCCGGTTTTTGTCACTTGCGGCATGCTACTGAGCATGCGCAGTGGCAAAAACCGCATGCGGCGGCCGGATGCGGTTATTGCCGCATCGCGCCGCATCCGGCCGTCATAGGCATGCATTGAAAAATGCGCCGCATCGGCCGAATGCGGCGCGATGCGGTTTTTTTTGCTGCACGAAAAAACGTGCGAGGCAACGTTCCATCCGGCCGCCGCATCGGCTAAATCTGCCGTATGCGGCAAAAACCGGACGGAACGCAAGGCCATGCGGCACAATGCGGCACTAATTAAAGTCTATGCAGGAAAATCGCAACCGGCAGCAAAAAAAAACGGTTGCGATTTTCCTGCAAAGTGCCGGATTGTGCCACATTGCAAAAACCGGAGGTGTGAAAGCAGCCTTACTGAGAGACACAGCAAACAGAAAATGGTGGCAGCTGGGCACAGAACCTTTATGTAACACACCTGCAAATCCTCAGAGCTTGTGTGTGAGACTGGGACTGCACAGAGCATCATAGCAACTGTGAGTACAGATTTCCTGTCATTATACAAGATGGAGACTGGTCTGAAGCCCCCTCAGAAACTGGATGTCTCATCATGTAATCTATCCCAGACATGGAGACACTGGAAAGAGGAGTTTACTCTGTATGTGGATCTGACAGTGGCCCCCAGTGATGACAAACATAAAGTAAAGCTGTTTTATTACTTAATTGGGGAAAAAGGCAGAGAACTAGCCCAGACCTTACTGCCAGACACAGACCACCTCGTCCTAGCAGAGATTGTGGAGGCATTTGATAAGCACTGTGACCCCAAGAGAAATGAGACTGTGGAGAGATACAAGTTTTTCACAAGACAGCAGGCGGATGGTGAAAATGTAGACAGATATGTGACAGAGCTGAGGACATTGGCTGCAACATGTGGCTTTGGGGAAATCAGGGATAGCCTCATAAGAGACAGAATTGTATGTGGCATTATGGACACTCGCCTCAGAGAACGTTTACTCAGAAACGAAGAGCTGACCTTAGAGAGATGCATGCAAATCTGCAGGGCTGCAGAGCTGACAAAGCGCAGCCTGAAAATGATGGCAGGCACCAGTGATAATAATGATGATGATGAGGTACATGCAGTATCTATGAGAGGAAAGACAAGACCAAGCTCCCCTATAAGCACGATCCACTGCAAATATTGTGGTAAGAGACATGAGAGAGACAAGACCAAGTGTGCAGCATACGGCGAAACCTGCAGGTTATGTGTCAAGAAGAATCATTTCTCAGCTGTCTGCAGGCTGGGAACAGGCAAACAGCATAGACAGGTCCACACTGTGACACCAGACACTGACAGTGCAGAGGACATTACATGGCTACAGCTGCATCCTGCAACAGAGAATGTCAATGTAATCAGGCAACCATTAGTCAAGGATGCCACGCAGCTCTATGCAACCTTCCTGTTGGATGAGAAGCCCATTAGATTTCAGCTGGATTGTGGAGCAAGATGTAATGTAATTCCAAGTGCTCTGCTGAACAAACAGGTTTCCATTGAGCCAACGGACAAGGTACTGGTGATGTACAACAAAAGTGTTCTGAAACCTATGGGAACATGTAAGCTCAAAATACGGAACCCATGTAACAGGAAACGTTACAGAGCTGAATTTACCGTGCTGCATGGTGGGAACCATGTACCAATACTGGGAGTAAAAGCAGTGCAGGCAATGGACTTAATAAAAGTACAGTCGTAGAACATTATGTCTGTTGAGGTTTCCCAGGATATACCAAATCCCAAACTAAATGCAGAGAGCAATTTGGACTTTCAAAAAATAAAAATGGAGTATGCTGATTTAGTTGAAGGTGATGGGTGTTTTGCAGGTAAATACAGGCTAGAAATTGATAAAACCGTGCAGCCTACCAGATTACCTACAAGAAGGGTGCCTGTAGCTTTAATGCAACCACTGAAAGTAGAGCTACAAGATTTACAGAGAAGAGGCATGATAGAACCAGTCCAGAAGAGTACAGATTGGATCAGCAGTTTGGTCATAGTGCAAAAACCATCAGGCAAGTTATGAATATGCATTGATCCGAAGCCACTCAACAAGGCGCTGAAAAGAAATCATTACCCGATGCTAACATTGGATGATGTTCTCCCAGATCTATCAAAGGCTAAAAGATTTTCTGTATGTGATGTCAAAAATGGATTCTGGCATGTGGAACTGACTGAAGAATCAAGTTTATTGACAACATTTTCTTCACCATTTGGATGCTATAAATTGCTGAGACTGCCCATGGGACTAAAACCTGCTCCGGAGATGTTCCAGCAGAAATTGATGCAGGCTTTGGAAGGACTTCCTGGAGTAAAAATAATAGCAGATGATATCCTTATAGTGGGAGAAGGCGAAGATATGGAATCTGCAATCAAGGATCATGATCAGAAGATGATACTATTTTTGGACCAATGTAGAGCAAAACAAATAAAGCTGAACGTGGCAAAATCAAACTGAAAATGACAGAAGTTGCATATATTGCTCCCCACACCCCACACCCCGGTTAGGCACATCAGTCACACACAAATCCTTGTTGCCTCCCTCCAGGGGCTGATGTCCACACCAGGTGGGGTGGAGCCAGGGGGTTGGCCCCACCCACCGAGAAGTTCACAGTCCTGGAGGCGGGAAAAGGAAGGGAGTCGAGTTAGGGAGAGTGAAGTAGAAGGAGTAGTAGAGGAACAGTTTGACCGTGTCCGGGTACGTGGCCCGGGCACATACAGCAAGGTTGGCAGACGGTGGTGACCGTCTGCAGGAGGGGCTGATCGACGCGGAACCGTAGGACCGGGGACGGGCGGTGGCCCACCGGTACCGAACCGGGGAGCGAAGAGAAGCCAGCACCATCCGGCAGGGCCTACGGACCCCGACCAGGCTTGGAGTCACCGTAAAACCGGTCAAATCCGTTAGCGACGGGAACCTCCGGGGTTTCCCAGCAGCAAAGACCTGATTGAAGGCAACCGCTCAACCGTGAAGGGAAATACAGTCACCACCAAGGCTACAATTCCCAGGGCCAGAGCCTGCGGGCAAAAGGGGCTCCCTCAGCATCTATCCACGCTGGGGAGCGGGTTACCGGTGGGAAGCCATCGGGGCCGAAAACACACTACAGGTGCAGGGAAAGGCAGTCACAGCCAACCTACCGGGAGTGACCACCGCAGCCGGCTGCGGGACCCGTCCATCCAGCCATTTGTTTTACCAGAGACTCCGTATACGTTATTGGCTGAGTGAGTACCACCGTGCCGTCTGGCACCGCGCTGCCCCCGCGACCCTGCACCTCACCAAACCCTGCCATCCACTTTCCAGTTACCCTCACCGGGCCCCGGGACCACCAAAACCCCCTACCCACGGAGGGGAAAGAAACATCTCGGCTGCTCCCTGTCATCGCTCCTGGGATCCCCGTCCAGAGCAGCGGTGGTGTCCCAACCTCACCACAAAACGTGGGTCGCGTCACGGACTGACTACCCAAACCCCAAAAACTATCCCCTTTTCACTCACTGGCGAGGAGTGCCGCTCGAGTCCCCGGGTCCGGTCCACCGCTCAAGCCATCGAGCAGCAGCAGCAGCGCCGGACCCGAGTGTTAGCGAGAGCGCAGCGGCGGCGGCCTCCTCCCCACCCGCGACATATGCAGTGATGGAAGTCTATGCAGTGCAGATGAAATAACAGAGGCAACACCAAGGGTGCAGTTCCAAGTTGTTTACTCACAATTCCTGGTTTATGGCGCACTGTGCCTTTGGACGGCTGGAACCCCCTGTCAGGGACCTCCGCTGATCCCGGATAGATCTGGGGGCGAAATCTGGTGCACCCCTCTATTGTGTTCCTTTCTTCAGCTGACTTCTAAGCCTTGCCTTTACTGGATGAACCTGGCTTGGCCTCCACTACAGCCTCCAGGCCAGGGGCTTTCCTAGTGGGTGTTCTACCCCCTTTCCAGAGGTTCTGCTGTGGGCTGTGGCCCGGGGTGCTTGCAACTACCCTGGGCCTCGGTTTTTACCTTTGGAATTGACTTCTCTTCCTCCAGTTTCTAGGAACCGTCCCCTGTGTGCAGCTTGATCCCTCCACCTGATTGTTCTGTGGAACAGGCCACTAGCCTGAAAGCTGTCTGTGGCCCTGGAATCCCCTCTGTTCTGCTTGGTGTCACCTGGGCCTACCCGGGCCCCAGGGTCTTCACCAGGAAGCGTCACTTTCTCCTTCTTGGTCCTGACTGACTAGAGCACTACTCCTCTCACTCCTCTCAGCTCTCTCTTCTGCCTCACGCAGACCTCTTCACTCCCCTCCTCCCTGAGGTAAACTGAAACTCTCTGACTTGACCTTCCTGTAACTACTCTTCTCTCGGCTGGCTCCTCCCACTCACCCAGTTGCTAAGCTCTCACCCTATGAAATCAGGGATTGGTCTTATGGCCCCTCCCAGCATGCAGCATGGGAGGGTTGCTGCCACTGTCCCTGGTCCCTGTGTGTACCTAATAATGGGTGTAGTGCAGATTTGCCTGTGGACCGGCGTTCACTCCTTTCCTTACCCAGGATGGGACATCACACCTCTGGCTGGGGTGCAATGTTCCTGTGGCGACGGAAGCCTCAGGGGCGCCACACGTCCACTATCCTGAGCCCCTTCCTGATCCCTTTCTTTTAAAAATGTCCCCCTTTCTGGCTCTTTACTTTTAATAATGTACCCCATCCTGGGCACTTTCCATTAATAATATCCACCCTGGGCCTTTCTCTATAGTAAGTTCCACCATCAAAGGTTCCTCCCTGTAATAATGTCCCCCATCTTGGGCCCCTTCCTTTAATAATGTTGTACATCCTGGGCCCTTTCCTTTAATAATATACCCCATGCTGGGATTCTTCCTTTTAATAATGTTATACATCCTGGATCCCTTTACTGCAATCTGGGCCCCTTCCAGCAATAATATCTTCCATGCTGAGTCTCTTGTAAGTGTCCTGGCCCTGTCAGGTAATAATGTCCTCCATGCTGTGTCCCTTCCTGTAATAATGCCCCCATCCTGAACCCCTTTCTGTAATAATGTCCTCCATCCTGGCCCCTTCCATTAATAATGTGCTCCATGCTGGGCTGCTTCCTATAATAATTTTCCCCAACCTAGGCTCTTTCTTGTAATAATGAGATGGAATACAGCACGATCTGAAAGTGGCATGCATCATATAAAAAGTGCAAATTCACAGATTTATTCCAACTGTACTATAATACAAAATGAGATTTTTAGCAAATAATTGATCAATTCTTTGAGCCACCCCTGCCAATGTCACGGCAAATCTCCATAGGGGGGTCCTACTCTATATGATGTATTTCATGTGCTATGCGGCCTCCTAGATAAAGCACTCCAGGGCTGCAACAATTTACAGGGATCACTGCATTTTGTTATGCAATTAAGGAAACAACATTTCTTCCCTTTTTGGGAGACACAGCAAATAAAGCATTTCAAACATTTCAACTTTTTCAAACAGGTCAACAGGTCATATCAATTTTTCAAAGTGCAGCATAGTAAATGAAGATTAACTTTAACTTTTATATGGGGAAACAATTACTATCACTCTTTCTTTACTGCTGCTTCTGGAGATGGCTGTACCAGGGAACTGATCCCGGACCCCTGGTTCTGGACACTCATGGGACAGCCCCTTCCAAGATGTCCTGGCTTGCTACAACGAAGGCAAAGCGGTATTAGGAGATCCAGTGTATCAGAAGCAGGCTCATCATCCCGGGTGAACTCCTCATCACGCTCCAGTACAAGGACCTGAGGCATAAAATGTGTTTGATACAAAGCACGGAGTCCGTTCCCGCCAGCACTCTGTATCAATGCTGCCTCTGGAGTACTAGATGCTGAGTCTGACTCCCCCAGTGCAGAGGCGTCGGGGCCTGGAATAACCTGGTCATTTTCGGTTTCCATCATACGCTGTCCGGCCATCTCGGTTTGGTTATTCGGGATGGTGGACTCCACCTCTGGTAACAGGGCTTCTTTTCGCGCACTTTTAGGGGCATGGGCATGGGCATGGGCATGGACCTTCTTTATCTTTTGTCGAATGGTGAAGGGTACTTGTTGTTTTCGGCAGCGAGACCCTCTCCTTGCGTTCCTCTTCAGCGGACATATTACTTGTGGTATTTGCTCTCTGACTGGTTCTGCAGCGGAACTCCTGTTCACGCCCTTTTCTGTGGGCTCCACCCACAACAGCATGCCCCCTCTGTTCCTGCTTTTTGCAATTAATGGCGTCTAATGATTTTGTTAATACGCCATACACAGTCCATACACAGAAAGTTCAATAGGCGCACAGTACCCGGTTGTTGTGGGCACAAATATCCTGTTTGAGACGCCAAATCTACTTGTCGCCGGGTTGAGGGTTTCAGATCCTCTGCATCGTCACGGGCTGGCTTGGCCCAGTTTCATGACCCCAAGGCGTACAGAAGAGAGGGAAAGCAGTGGATGTGTGGCGCCCTGGACTAGCCAGGTCGTCACAGATAGCACACAAACACCCCCCACCCCCATTAGACAGTACCATTAGCCAAACAAAAACCCTTGTTGCCTCCCTCCAGTGTCTGATGTCCATACCAGGTGGGGCGGAGCCAAGCGGTTGGCCCCACCCACCGAGGAGTTCACAGGCCTGGAGGCGGGAAAAGTGTCAGAGTTTGGAGTTTGAAGTGAGAGGAGTAAGCACTTGGGTGTCTGGGTTTGTGGCCCAGGCACTGACAGCAAGGTTGGCAGATGGTGGTGGCCGTCTGCAGGAGTGGTGAAGCAACGCGGAACCGTAGCACCGGGGTCGGGCGTTGGCCCACCGGTACCGAACGGGGAGTGAAGTGAAGCCAGCACACACAGGCAGGGCCATCGGACCCTGACCAGGCTTGGAGCCGCCGACAATAGTCAAATCCGAATGTGACCGGAACCCCGGGGGTTTCCTAACAACCAAAGACCCGATAGAAGGCAACCGCCCATACCGTGAGGGTATACAGCTACCGCCTAAGGCTAGAGACCCAAGGGCCAGCGCCTGCAGGCAAACGGGCTCCTCCGGCATCCATACACCGGGGAGCGGACTACCGTTGGGGATCCATAGTAGTCAAACACAAACATCAAGGTGCAGGGAAAGAAAGCCGCCATCACCTGTCTGTGGAGAGACACTGTAGCTCGCTGCGGGACCCGTCCATCCAGCCGTTTGGTTTACCGAGGACTTTGTGCATCTCTTACTGAGTACACCCGTGCCATCCGGCACCGCGCCGCCTCTGTCCCTGCAACCCTGCACCTCACCATCCCTGCCTCCCCTTCACACCACCGGGCCCCGGGACCACCGACCCCTACCCACGGAGGGGGAAAACAACATCCCAGCTGCTCCATACCATCGCTTCCGGGATCCCCGTCACCAGCAGCGGTGGTGCCCATCTTTACCACGACCCGTGGGTGGCGTCACGGACTAAATCCCCCAAACCAACCACCCCTTTCACTCACGGGCGAGGAGCGCTGCTTGAGTCCCCGGATCCGGCCCACCGCTCGAGCCACTGAGCAGCAGCAGCCGCAGCAGCGCCGGACCTGAGCGTTAGTGAGCGCGCAGCAGCGGCGGCGTCCTCCCCACCCGCGACAGATGGGTGACAGGATGGAGGATGAGGGTGGTAGTGACGGTTAGGAAAGTCTTTTTAGATCGTGACGCCACTTGTGGTACGCGGCCAGGTACGGGCCGCCTCTGCGGGTGCTGCTCTCCGGTGCTGATTGTGAAGGTCGCAGCCAGGATGGTGTTGCACCCCACAGGCAGAGCGGGGTTACCCTGTGGAGGATGATGGAGTAAGGATGGGGGTGGTGGTAGTCCCCATTGCGCCGCAGTGCTGGGCGCCGGCAAATGAGAGGCAGGGGTTGCAGCTCCAGATCTTTTACTCACTGGTAGTTCAGGCGCTGCCCCAGAGTACCGATCTCTGCCACGATGGGATCCAGCCGATCCTGGATAGTTGGTGGTCACTGCCAGTGCCCATGAAAGTCTTGCTAGTGAAGTGTCCCTCGGTTGCTATCCGGAACCCGAGCCGAGCCTCCAGCCCCGGCTTGTTATTGAGTTTGGTTTCTGCGCTTCCCCAGTCCTTGATATTCTCTCTTGGTTTCTGACCCGTTTTTGCCTTTACTCTGTCTCCGTCTCATCCCTGGTATTACATGATCCTCCTGGCACAGACCCTGGCCCGTATGACCATCCACTTCTTCTACTAGGGAGACTAGAGACATCTAGTGGATATTTTCTGTCTTGCACTTTCCTGATGCTCCAGCTCCCCCTGCTGGTTCATTACATGATATTAATATGCTCACTGCACCCCTTCTTGAATTCATTGAGGGGTGCAGTTTGTAAAATGGGGTCACTTATGAGGGATTTCTGATGTTTTGGCACCTGAGAGGCTCTGCCAATATGACATGGCACCCACAAACCATTCCAGCCAACTCTGCTCTCCAATATGGCACTCCTTCCATTCTGAGCTTTGCGCTGTGACTGAAAAGTAGTTTATGATCACGTATGGGGTCATACTCAGGAGAAATTGCGTAATAAATTTTGTGGTCTTAAAAAGCCAAAATAATAAGAAGGAAAACCAGGGCACTGCTCAACAAGAAAAATATTTTTTGCAAAGGCAAATGTACTCACTTTGCGTATTAATTGCGTTTTCTAAGTGGTACGACAGAACAATAGCTGCAACAGCATCGCGGTGCTCATTCAAAGATCCAGGGAAATCCAAGAAAAATGTAGAAAAGAAATGAAGGCACTAACCGATTTTTTTGCTATGCAGTGGAAACTTTTAATCACGGGTAGAGGTTACATGCTGTGGCAGCGGGGAGGGGGTGAGACAGAACAACGCGTCAGACGACGGCCGTTTCGCACTCTTTCTCAGTGCTTCGACCAGTCTAACAGCTTGTGACATCACATCCTTATAATTTAAATGAACAGTTGACGTTACTGATGTCACTAAATTAAAATATCATTAAGAACAATGCAAAACATATCTTACAACACTGGGTATGCAAAGGTTTACAGAAATAAAAGGATGTTTTAGCCTAGGAACACAATCAAATCATTTTTATCATTAAAGCCCAAAGGACCCATAGCATTATGCTTCATGATGTATTGCGCCTCTTTTCTCAAAAGCAATTTATGGGTGTCTCCACCCCTTAATGGCGGTTCAACTATTTTTAATCCTCCAAATCTTAATGTGTTACAGTCTGCTTTATGTGTCTTCCCTATATAAAACAGCCCACATGGGCAGAAGACAAAATAGACCACCATTTTAGTTTTTCATGTAATTAATTGCTTTGTGGTATGCCAATTCTCACATATTTAAATGTTTTTCGACTATATGAAATTGGCAGAAGGAGCAACTACCGCATTTAGGCTAGGAATGCACTTTGCGTTCACCTACTTGCAGTTTAGAACGCTCGTTTTGGGCTTAATTGATTTGACCAAAGTTGCCTTTTTCTGAAATTTAGCGCTGAAAACGCGTTTTTACCGCGTATTTCATGCGTTTTCAGCGCTTTTAATCTGCGTTTCCATCCACCTGCATTCTGATAGTTGCGTTTTGAACATAAAGACACTGCTTAATAAAGTTTAAATAGTCAAAATCTTTGAAAAAATGGTAAAAAAAAGAATCAAATCTATAATCATAGAAAAAATCATGAAATTAAATTATGTTCATTAAATTATTGCGATAATATGATATTTTATGGAAAAATTGCAATAAAGTATTAATTTCCTTCATTTAAATTGTCGGACTATGTGTGTGTGTAAAGGGACATATGAAATCATTATTTTAATGATCAAAAAGCATGCGTTTTGGTAGTCCAAAAAGCATGCGTTTTGGTAGTCCAAAACGCATGCTTTCTGCAATGAAAAAGCAGGTAAAACGCAGGAATTTGAAGGAATCTTGGTTTTTGCCATTTCTCATTGACTCCAATATTAGCAAAACGTACCGAAAATGGCAAAAACAAATGACATGTTAGTTCTTTGAACGCATGGTTTTTGCCACAAAATATGCAAATTAAACGCAGCGTTTAGAAACGCAACATGGGGTTGGAAAATCCAATTTTTCCATTGACTTTTCTGGTAAATCAAAACGCATGCCTTATGGCACAAAAAGGGTGCTTCTCAAAACTGACCTAAAAAAACACCTAGAACGCAGGTAAAAATGCAAAGTGCGTTCCTAGCCTTCTAATTGCCTACAGGACTTAAACGGTGCAACCAGGTGTTAGCAGGGGTAAACCTTTTCTTCACTAAAATATCACCTATATTTTTGCTCCATCTATAAGTAATCAGGGGTCTGTTTTTTGCTATTCAAGCTAGTTCCTTGTCTTATTCAATAAGATTCCAGTTCTTATTAATGATTGTCCTAATAATCTTATCCATCGTGCCATATTTGAAATTGAATACAAAGCATTTTGTTTTTTATTTTTATTCTCTGTTCTTACGGTGTTCTTCAAGATTTTATTGCTTTGAAGTGTCCTCTCTTTTGCTTGTTCTTGTGCCTTATTAATCTCTGACAAGGGATATCCCCGTTCAAAAAATTTCTGTTTCAAATCCTCTATTTGTTCAACTAATCTCACTGGGTCATTTGTTGTTCTATATAGCCTTAAGAATTGACTAAAAGGTACTGGTTTTAGGACATGTGTGGGATGGGCACTTTTATGATGTTACAATGTGTTCACTGCGGTGGGCTTCCTGTATTATTCACGAAAAATTGCTGATAACTTTGAACCCTTCTAACTTCCTAACAAAAAAACGTTATGGTTCAAAAATTGCGCTGATGTAAAATAGACATGTGGGAAATGTTATTTAGTAACTATTTTGTGTAGTATAGCTATCTGGTTAAACAGAAAAAAGTCAAAATTTGAAAATTGTGAAATTTTAACATTTTTTGACAAAATTTTACATACTGTGTTTAAAAAAAACAAACAAAAAAACCCCTTGCAAATAATATCGATCAAAATTTACCACTTACAGGAAGTACAATATGTCATGAAAAAAACAATCTCAGAATCACTGGGGGATATTTTGAAGTATTCCATTTAAAAAAATGAGGCTTGGTCATTAACACACAAGGTGGCTTTGTCCTTAATAGGTTAATCTGACAGAATGTAGAAGTCAGCAGAAAAGTGAGGTGGGCGCTGTAGATCTGATTGATCATAGATGCCTGTATTTTACATTCTGCAGTGACAAGATTTTGCTAGAAGAAGTCATAGCCATCTGTGCTAAATGAAGGAGTAAAGAGAAAATGAATGCAGTAATTTGCTTGTGTTACTGTTAAGTCACTGGATTTAACTTTCTTGTGTATAATTCTTTAACAGAGTTCTTGTGTATAATGTGACTAGTGGTAATATTAGTGTTTGTACCATGGTTTTTGATAATTATGATTGTGGTAGTTCTGTCGCTGTGTTCATGTACTGATACTGGTTCCTGTGCTGTATTCTTGTACTGATGATGGTTTTGGTGGCGTATTTATTGCTATAATTTTACTACAAACTATTAATATTCTTTCCGTCTATACACTGTACTATTTGTGGGCCATATGTTGATATAGTTTTGCTGTTGACTATGACTGTCAGTGTTTGGCTGGCGTGTGTGACAGTTTTTACCATAAGAGTTTCATAATTGTTTTCTTGCATGGAAAATTTCAAGCTGCTCATAACAAAACAGTAAATGTACATCAGACAGCACTAGGATGCAACTAGTTTTCTGTCTGAGTTTTACACATGCCCGTAAACTGTCGTTTGAATGAGGACTTGCTTATACTAGTTTTGCCATTTATCGACATTAACCCCTTCCCGACCCTTGACGCACCATATGTGTCGTGAAACCTTGTCCCTTCCAGACCTTTGACGCACCATATGCATCATGGCGGGTTCCGTTCCGGCAGCGCTGGTGACCAGGTTTACTGAAATGTCACCAGCACAACAGCTACATGAGGATCTGTAGTTGAGCCCAGGGGGGTGGCTTTGCCCCCCAGTGGCTACAAGTGCTCTGATTGGCATTTGAAAGTGTCATTTTCACTTTCACTTTGAATCAGAACGATTGTAATATTTCACCAATGAAACTTGGTGAAATATTACAATCCAGCCATGGCTGATGATGCAATATCATCTGCCATTGGCTGGAGCAGGGCGACCTCTGTGTCGTCCCCAACCCCCCGATCTGATTGGAGCTAGCGTCCATGTGACGCTATCCCTCCAATCGGATGTGGAAGGACGGTGTTACTGGTGGGTTCCCGCCCTCTTCAGCCACATTCTGGCCGTGGACAGCGATGCTGATGGTGAGGGTCCCCTGCTGCCGCTGCCACCGCGATGTGCCGCCACCGATCGCCATCAGGTAAGATTCCCTCTCCTCTGTGCTTTCTTCCCCTCCCCTCTGTGTTGTTCCCCGTTTTACTCTGTTGTGTCACGCTCCCCCCCGCCGTCCTCCGCACCCCCCGCCGTCCTCTGCATTCCCCCGCCATCCTCCACACCCCCCGCCATCCGATTCCACCACCCCTACACTGACCTCCGCTGCCTTCCCCGACCTCCGCTCCATGTGATCACTCACCGCCGGTGCCCTGGCTTCTGCCAGCCGGCTGGTGTGAGTGACTGCTGCTAGCGATCACCTGCCCCAGTGATCACCCCAAAACCCTCCCACCCCCACGCCGCAGTGATCACCCCCCCACCGCAGTGATCACCCCCCACTGCAGTGACCCAGCGATCGCCCCTGCACCCCAACGATCGCCTCTGCGCCCGCCCCTGCGATCTCCACTGCCCCAGCAATCACCACCATTCCTGCGCCCCAGTGATCGCCCCTGCGATCGCCCCAGCTCCCGCCCCTGCGATCACCAATGCCCCCGCAATCACCACCGCCCCAGCGATCGCCCCTGCAATCACCCCAGCATCCCAACGATCGCCCCTGCACCCGCCCCTGTGATCACCACTGCCCCCGCAATCACCTGCGCCCCAGTGATCACCACCACCCCAGTGATCACCTGCGCCCCTGCGATCATCACCTGCGCCCCTGCGATCATCACCTGCACCCCTGCAATTACCACCTGCGCCCCTGCGATTACCACCTGCGCCCCTGAGATCACCACCTGCGCCCCTGCGATCACCACCACCCCTGCACCCCAGTGATCACCTGCGCCCTGCCCCAGTGATCCTGCCCCCTGCTCCTTTCTCCTGGATCTTCTCAGCCCCCTCCTAACCTCCCTGCGCATGTCAGCCCCCTCCTGCAGTTGAAAGTTTCACCAAACACTCGCACATACACATGCACACTATAATAAAGTTTAGGGGTTTTTTTACACACGCACACACAAATGTCCCACTCGTCCCAGTCACAAAGGGTGCGCTCAGCTGAGAAGGCATATGCCTTTATTGCCTCCAAAGCTGATAGTGAGGGGGAGGACCCCATTTTTCTCTATTCCTCCTCCACCAACAAAGACTCGCCACCACAAAGACGTCGCAGGTCAAGAGATCGTCCAGAGCCGGAGGCCGTGGAAGAAGAGCCAGAGGCCGGGGGAAGAAGAGCCAGAGGCCATGGAGGAAGACCCACAGCCAAGTGTGAGTAACCCCCAACCTAGTTCTAGTCCCACCCAACCTAGCGCTAGTGCCCCCATCCCTGAAAATTTTGCTCCACGGATTCCTGATTTTGTTCCCCAATCAGGAATCCAGTTTGAGACTGCCAACCTCATGGAAAAAAACTTTTTCAAAGTCTATTTCTCTGAGTCAATTGTCAGTCTTATGGTGGAGCAAACTAACCTGTATGCCCAGCAATTTTTGGCCGAAAACCCTAATTCATCATATTCTATTTGGAGTCCCATTGACTCAGTAGAAATTATGATATATTGGGGCCTGGTCCTTCACATGGGCATTGTGAAGAAACCAGAAATTTGCCAATACTGGAGTACTGATATGTTATATCAAACACCAATATTTGGCATAGTCATGACCCACAAACAGTTTGAGGTCATTCATAAGTTTCTCCATTTTAGGGACAATGCGGACAGCTTTCCCCGCGATGACCCAAATTTTGTTAGACTGTTCAAAATTCGGCCGGTCATCAAGCGCCATTTGACTTTTGGAGCTAATTTTCCATTCAAAAAGTCAAATGGCGCTCCTTGCTATGTGAGCCCTGCTGTGCGCCCAAACATTTGATTTCCCCCAGAAATGATGTATCTGTGTACTCAGAAGAAATTGCACCATAAATTTTATGGTGCATTTTTTCCTGATACCCGTGTGAAAAAAAAACTACCTGGATGAAGTAACAATTTTGTGGTAAATTTTTTTTTTTTTTATTTTCACAGCTCCATGTTCTAAACTTCTGTGAAGCCCCCAAGGGTGCAAAGTGCTCACTAAACATCTAGATAAATTACATGAGGGGTCTAGTTTCTAAAATGGGGTCACTTGTGGGGGAGCTCCATTGTTTAGTCACATCAGGGGGTCTCCAAACGCAACATGGCATCCGCTAATGATTCCAGACAATTTTGAGTTTGAAAAGTCAAATGGCGCTCCTTGCCTTCCGAGCCCTGCTGTGTGCCCAAACATTTGATTTCCCCCACATATGAGGTATCTGTGTACTCAGGAGAAATTGCACAATAAATTTTATTGGTCATTTTTTCCTGATACCCTTGTGAAAATGCTAAATATTATGGCTAAAGTAACATTTTTGTGTAAAAAAGAAAAATTTTATTTTTTTCTTCCACATTGCTTTGGTTCCTGTGAAGCACCCAAAGGGTTAATAAACTTCTTGGATGTGGTTTTGAGCAGTGTGAGGGGTGCAGTTTTTAGAATGGTATCACCTTTCGGTATTTTCTGTCACCTAGGTCCCTCAAAGACACTCCAAAGTTGATGTGGTCCCTAAAAAAGTTTTTTTTTGTAAGTTTTGTTGAAAAAATTAGAAATTGCTGATGAACTTTGACCCATTCTAACTTTCTAATGTAAAAAAAATTTGTTTCGAAAATTGCGCTGGTGTAAAGTAGGCAAGTGCGAAATGTTATTCAGTAACTATTTTCTGTGACATATCTCTCAGATTTATGGGCATAAAATTTCAAAGTTTGAAAATTGTGAACTTTTCGACAAATTTCCAAAATTTTCAAAAATAAACGCAAAAAAATTGGTCTAAATTTACCACTTTGATGAAGTACCATATGTCAAAAAAAAAAATCTCAGAATTGCGGGGATCCGTTGAAGCGTTCGAGTTATAACCTCATAAAGGGACACTGGTCAGAATTGCGCAAAATGGCGAGGTCAGTAAGGTCAAAATAACTATAAAATGCATACAGCTGCACACTGAAATATGGCCAATACATAAACTAAATATCTCTCTTTTGCAGTAATGCAGTGCCATATTTTCCCTTGTACATTTTTGGCTTTTTCAGTGTGCAGCTGTATGCACTTTATAGTTACTATGTTTTTTCGGCTAGCACCTGTTCACATTTGTTGGATGTGCGGGTCAGTTTTTTTTATATTTCTAGTGAGTCTTTTTCTGGCTGAGCACTCCGCCTTAAAATCTGGCTGTGTTCATAACCATTGTAGCAGGAGCCTAGCCGCCCATACATGGAGGTTTGGAGTCCAAATAGTGGCATTTTGCCCAGACACGGAGGTTTTTAACCTAGATAGTGGCATTTAAGATAGGTTCCCGGATTACAGAGATATACCTTGCCGTTGGTTTCCGGGCTTACATGCATTGGCCAATACATAAACTAAATATCTCTCTTTTGCAGTAATGCAGTGCCATATTTTCCCTTGTACATTTTTTACTTTTTCAGTGTGCAGCTGTATGCATTTTATAGTTACTATGTTTTTTCAGTTAGCACCTGTTCACATTTGTTGGATGTGCGGGTCAGTTTTTTAGATATTTCTAGTAAGGTCAAAATAGGCAGGGTGCTGAAGGGGTTAAGGGATATTTGCACATTGCCCAGTAAAAGATCACAATGAACCATAACACATAGCACTATGTTCAAAGCATATTCACTAGGGCCTCCGACACACATCCGTGCCGCCGGTACGTGTTTGCCATTTTTTGCACGTACCGGCGGCTCGGAGACATGTTCAGCAATGCTACCCTATTGTAGCAGGCACACACACGTAAAACCACACGGAATGTCTGTCCGTGTGCGTTTGTACGTGTGTGCGTTTTTCTACACGCTGACATGTCCACGTTTTCTCCGGCAGCACGGGTGTCACACGGCCCGCACCCGTACCACACGGATGTAGTGTGGATGCGGTCCCGTGTGACACGCGCCGGGGAAAACACACGAGTCAGTGAAAAGAAAAAAACATTTACTCACCTTCTCCAGCCCTCCTGTCTCTGCCGCTGCTGCCACTTGCTGCCGACCGCCGCTCATTATGCTCATTTAATATTCACTCCACTGCGGCCGGAAGCAGCAGCAGCGGGGAGTCGGCAGGATCGGAGACCGAAGATCAGCACCACAGACAGCAGCGCGGACCACGTGAGTATGCAAATTACCGGTTCTACATGTGCTATCGTGGATAGCACACGTAGAACACACATAGACCGCACGTACCCGAGACACGTACTTACCACACGCAACACGCAGGGTAAATACATGTCTCGCGGCACGTGTGTTTTTTTAACGGAAGTGTGTTTCAGGCCTAAGGTAAACTTTTAGGTATCAGCATTTTACAGACTTTGAGCCTGAAATGTGCAGCTGACTTTTAGCATTTAGTCATATGACATGTTCCACATGAAGTATTGTGGTATTGTGTGTTACTTGGTTTTTTAATCTTTAAATCTATAGTATTTAACGCTTCACATTCTCCCATAAAAGATCAAAATTTTATGAAAACTAACCAAGAAACTTGTGGAGAACATTTGCTCCATACTCTTCACTTCCTTTGTGGGATGCGGAGGGTGGAGAATAAAATAAAATAGATCTGTTCCGTTGGCCACTGTGAATGGTAACCAAAAATGGGATTTCCTAACTGGTTTCTAAACTGACAGTGATGACTGGCAACCCGTGTCTTTACTACTATACCTTGTGTTCCATGGAAGCCAATAGAGAAATAGAAACATTATAAAATACAGTGCAAGGATGTAGATTTAACAGTACTATCTAATTCTTAGTGCAAACTTAAACCAGACTGTCAGAATATATGCTGCATTTATCGTAGAGTAACATCCTTTTGACAAGTCTGGAGGGTTTTGAGACTGTCTAGTCTATTGCACTTTTGACTTAGTTTACTTTTTTAGCTTGAGAAATCTCTACAAATGTTTTCAACATCTCAAAAAAGTTCCACAGATGCATTTTAACAGTATTGATACCTTACTACGCCAACTATAGATTAATACACAGAGTCAGCACCAGCACCAGTTATTTGTAAAAAATACATTTTTATTTGATTTATAAACATACCATACAAGCTATTAAAAAGTTATTAGCCTCAAAATATGATCCCAATCAGTATGAATTTTTGTCTGAGTGATCCAAAGGGAAAAAAATTATTTTCCACTTTTACACTAGTATATGGGATTCCTCCACTGTGCAGTCAACATGGACAACCAAAAGGCATATATTTAAATAGTATTAAATTACACTCAAATGCCAGGTACTTATAATTATGCTATCTGATCTTATACAAAAACTTTTTTTATAACAAATACCTCAGCCCACCACTAGGTGGAACTCTAATTAGGCTGGTTGTCAGCAGGATTACTCTGCCCTCATTTGGCCAGAATTCTAAATCAGCATGATATAATGTTATCTGATGGTAAGTAATCAATTAGTTATCACATTGTAATACAATCCCTCATATTGAATATTTTACACACATCAATAGACCTTGATGCGCATTTCACAGCTCGCTTTTTCAAGGGGCGAAACACGCGTCGGGGATTTTCTGAAAGATCCTTACTTGCTATGGATAAATATAGAAAGCGAGCGGCGAAACATGCATCGGGGATTTGCCTGAGATCCTCACTTGCTATGGGTAAATATTAACCTCCTGTTATAATGTTGTAACTTTAGCTGACAGAATTTGAATGTAACTAATAGAAACTTGTTCCTATTATGTACACCCCTTTCACATGTAAAGCGCCATGGAATTGATGGCGCTATAATAATAAATAATAATAATAAATGGGGACTTTGCTATGTAGATAGGAGGGACAGGTGTACGAACATTATATGTATTCACTCTGAATGTATGCTTTTGATATGGATTATGCTGCCATCTTGTGGCCCTTATAAGAACTGATTACCTTTTGTGAATATGGATATATGAAGGTCCATTGATCTATGTAAAATATTCAAAATGAGGGATTGTATTACAATGTGATAAACTAATTGATTACTTAGCATGCTATATTGTCATCTGATGGTGATTTAGAATACTGGCCAAATGAGAGCAGAGTAATCCTGCTGACAGCCATCCTAACTAGAGTGCCACCTAGTGGTGGGCTGAGGTATTTGTTATAAAAAAAGTATTTGTATAAGATCAGATATAATCATTAAGTAACTGGCATTTGAGTGTAATTTAATACCATTTAAATATATGCCTTTTGGTTGTCCATGTGAACTGCACAGTGGAGGAATTTCCATATACTAGTGTAAAGGTGGAAAATAATGTTTTTCCCTTTGTATAACTCAGACAAAGTTTCATACTGATTGGGATCATATTTTGAAGATAATTACTTTTTTAATAGCTTCTATTGTATGTTTATAAATTAAATAAAAAAATATTTTTACAAATAACTGGCGCTGACTCTGCTGTTCTCTGTGTCTTAAATGTTGAAATGCAATTCCAGAAACATTTTACGGAAATTTTAAGGTACTTGTGCTGTCTAGAATAGAACATTTCAGGACAGGTTTTCTGAGAACGTCTTTGATCTATAAGTAAGGATTTGCTTTTGTAGTATTTAACTTTCAAGAACTGTAATTATCAAATATAATCTTGAGATTTTTCATGTAAAGTGATTAAATGAAACTTAAATAACACAGGGGCTAGATGGGGGCAGTTGAGTCATATATCCCGGGGCTGGCGACAATCAGAAACTCTGCATGGGTAAGAATGTTTGGCTTCTCAAATTGTATCTTTGCCTAAAGTAATAGCCTAGCTAACATAGTGAGAGTGATCAGTAAATACTCAGACTTGTGTTCTTCACCTAATCAATTCTGAATTTACATACGAAAAGTATCAAAACTAAGTTTAATTGCATAAACATTATGTAACAATTGTTCTATTTAAAGGGGTTGTCCAGGCAAAATAAAAAACTTTACCCAGGGGATGAGATACAAAAGAAAAACTCATAGTTGCTTGTCGGCCCGTACCTAGACTAAGCGCAGGCTTTTTTTGGGGTCTGCGTAGACATCGGAAGCGGCCATGTCACTGGATCATCAGCTGCCGGACCACCGTTTCATGTAATTGTAATTGCGGTCAGGTGACTTAAGCAGCATTATCGTTGGATAGTTCATAATTTATGTACTGCTCACCTGACCGTGTAACGGTAATCCCGGGGGCACAGGAGAGAAGTCACCAGGATGGGACCGAGATATCGCTGGGACCAGAGCACGAACGGGGCACAGGGCCCTTGGTCAAATGTCAAGTTTCAAACGGTTTGATAAATACCTCTGCCCGGTGAGGACACCTTCATGGACTTCATCAAACCAAATAATCCGGGGGGGCATCAGCAGTAAACTAGGATCGGGGTTCGGACATTTACCTCCCAGCAGGGTCCTCACTGCCCGCCGTACGGAGAATGAGACTGCACCTCAAAAGGGACAGTTAGGGTTCCCAAATGCTCCATGCTACGGGGACTCAATCTACAGAGAATGCCGGGGACAGAGCAACCTGGGTCACTACATTGGCACTGGTTCTCCTGGGACCTGAACCAGCAATCCCTGGGTCCACAGTGAGTAGAGACTGTTAAAGACAACCTGGTGTGGTCTCCATTATTGCCCCACTACATCTGAGCAGAAAGAGCAGGGAGATTGGCCCTACACACGCAGCTGTCCCTCTTTCCCCACCTGCCAGTGGTCCATCCTCTAAGTGACCGACAGGTAAGTGTTCCCTGTAATCTACTCTCCCATCTTGCCTGATCTCTGACATTCCCAGGGGCGGCGCATGCACAAGAAGGACCTCTTGCTATGGCAAGAGCTGGACTATCGAACTCCGTATGCACCTGAGAATGTCTGGTCTTGTTTGAGATCTCAGGCAGGGAAGCAGAGAAGAGATTGCTCTGTCACTGACAGAAGTCTGGTGGAGAACATGGAAAAAGGAAGAGAAGATGAAGGGCTGAAAGTGCAGGCCTAAGCATTGACATTTATTGATCAACTCTATAAAACGGAGACACGGTCTTATAAAACAAAGGTATGGATGTAATCTACATTACAGGAGCGTTACATTGATTACATTGGTTTGGGGTCTAAGATCCGGCCGACAGATTCCCTTTAAACGCAGTCTACTGTTACGACTCCGGCATGTCCGGCTCCTGCAGTTTCTGCACCATGTCCCTTAACATGCGATTACAAAGAGCAGCATATGGGTTTAGGAGAACTAATTGCTGTCTGGCAAAATCACTTCCCAGCTGTGCAGCTTTCTGAAAGTCTTCTCTAGCCGCTTGGTCTTTTCCTTTTAGTCGTAATATTAGACCTCTTTGGACCAGAGCTTGACGTCCCGCGATGCCTATTCCTTTACTCAGTTCCACAGCATGGTCCAGGTCTTGCAGTGCCCCTAGTGGAGAAAAAAAACAAACAAACTTTGAATTTCCTTATTTATTGAATCTGCTAAAAATTTACTAATTTCCTCTATGCAACTTAAAGTTGGATACAAGATCTACATGTAAGGATATCAGGAGTGTCTGTACGTCTTCATATTTTTCAATAGCACAAAACAAGTTTCTAAGAAAAGATGCTCTAGATTTTATTCCCAAGGCTAAATATTCACTAAAGCAGTAGTATCAGGAGGGCATTATTGCTCAAATCTATGGGAAAATCCGCAAATAAAACATATTTACAGCAAGAAAAATTCACTTGTTGCAGATTTCAAAAATGGCACCACAGGTCAGTTTCTGCAGTGTAAAAACAAGTACAGTGGGCAGGAGACTTACAAAATTCTCCCATACACTTTGCCTGGACTGTAATAAGCGGCATACACAGTGGAATTAATGCCCCAAATACTCATCATGGGACCTTACCTTAGCCTCCACTGCAGACTATGTCATATTATTTTATATGGTGCAGGATACGTAACAAGATTACTGCTTTAGTAATTTAGTTATATTTTTATTAAAGGGAACCTGTCAGCAGAAATGTCCCCTAAAACCTCACAGATTCCCCCTCTGCAGCTCCTGGGCTGCATTCTAGAAAGGTCCCTGTTATTATTGTGCCCCCTTTCTGACCAAAAAAAAGAGTTTATAAAGAGGTACCTTTTTGGCTTCGGATTCTATAAATCAGACACGGGGGCGGGCAGCCTGATGGCCGTTATTCTGCCCCCTGGTCCTGTATGCCGCCCCCATCGCTGATTTCCATACTTTTGGACGCCGCCCACTGCTCCAGCCATCCCCGCGCATGCCCAGTGCCAGTCTCACGGGACTGAGCACTGTGACTGCTGGTGACGTGTGCGCAGGCAAGTGATTATGGGCGGGACTGTGACTGTTATCAGCAAGTACCCGCCCATAATCTCGTGAGCGCGCAAACCTCTCCAGCGTCACACTGTGCTCAGTGTAGATGCTAGACTGTATGGGCTGCTTCCAGGTATGACATCCCTTTGTCACGTGATAGTATTTTGAACACGCCCCTATCACGTGACAAAGGGACGTCATCCCTGGAAGCAGCCCATACAGTCTAGCATCTACACTGAGCACAGTGTGACGCTGGAGAGGTTTGCGCGCTCACGAGATTATGGGCGGGTACTTGCTGATAACAGTCACAGCCCCGCCCATAATCACTTGCCTGCGCACACGTCACCAGCAGTCACAGTGCTCAGTCCCGTGAGACTGGCACTGGGCATGCGCGGGGATGGCTGGAGCAGTGGGCGGCGTCCAAAAGTATGGAAATCAGCGATGGGGGCGGCATACAGGACCAGGGGGCAGAATAACGGCCATCAGGCTGCCCGCCCCCGTGTCTGATTTATAGAATCCGAAGCCAAAAAGGTACCTCTTTATAAACTCTTTTTTTTGGTCAGAAAGGGGGCCCAATAATAACAGGGATCTTTCTAGAATGCAGCCCACGAGCTGCAGAGGGGGAATCTGTTAGGTTTTAGGGGAAATTTCTGCTGACAGGTTCCCTTTAAGATAATTTTAGATTTACAGATAATGGTTGTGAGGAATAACCTGACATAATGAAACAAGCAACGGTGGTCCATCATAGGGCATGTGGTTGTCTAAATCAAAGTCTACAGTGTGTTTGCTAGAGTGCTGGTGCTCATATGCTCTTGGCGGTACATAGGGGGCTCCAGATCCACTGCGTCACACTAAATTTAGCTAATAATGTATTATAGTAGGTGTAAGATTTCACCTGTCACATCACCCTGAAGTCGCAGAGCCTGCGCACGGTTGTTATATGCAGATGGGCAATCAGGAAGAAGTGAAATCGCTTCACTGAAATTTTGTACAGCCGTCTTCACATCTCCAGATTCTGCTGCCTTCACACCACTCAGCTCCAGTCTAAGAGCCTCTTCCAAAACCTCAGGAGGGAATCTACAGCCTGTAAGGAAAATGCGAAGATGAGAGGTTTTTTTATATAGTGTTACCACTAGGGATGATCGAATATCACAAATATTTGGCAATATTCGGCTTCGCGAATATTCAATCAATACCGCTATGCGAATATTCGATGCGCAATGTAAGTCTATGGGAAGCGTGAATAGTTGCTATTCGGCAACTATTCGGGTTTCCCATAGACTTACATTGCACCTCGAATATTCGCAAATAGTCGAATAGCGGCGACCTATTCGTCGAATATGGGCGTTGCCGAATATTTGAGGTATTCGATCATCTCTAGTTACCACCTTACCTAAGGAGCTTTGCCCTGCATAAGAACATTTTAATTAATTATTTGCCTGAACCACAAAGCAAAAAGTTCTTAGGGTGTGGAATTTCACTTTTGGAACAGACTTGTTTAGGGGGTGTGGCTAAGCTGGGTGGATACTGGGAGTGTCTTTACTTGTTATGCAGTTATGTATTCTACTATTTGCTATCATGTAAGAAACACCTAATTGTATGCATGGTATACCTATATATCTAAAGAATATAAAAGAACTGATTCTCAATAAATTAGTTTGGAGAGCTTTGGAAATCTCATGCCTACGTATTTCTTTCATTCCCATCTCCGTCGTAGAATGAATCTCATAAACTTTTAATTGGAGTAAGAACTGCTATTTTTAAGCTGGGAAGGACCAAACTCTTCCCATCCTGAAAATACCAGACTACAACTGTCTGTTTTACCTTGGGTGGTAATCCAATTTGGGGGGACCCCAAGTTTTTTTTTTTTAATTATTTATAAGTCATTAAAAAAACAGCCTGGGGTGCCCTCCGTTTTGGATAACTAGCCAAGGTGAAGCTGCCAGCTGCGGTCTGCAGGCTGCAGCCATCTGCTTTACCCTAGCTGGCTGTTAAAAATGGGGGGGACCCCACGTCTTTTTCTTATTCATTTCTTTGGCTAAGTACAAGCCTAAAACACCCTTTACTGCCACATGAAAGACACTAAATGGTGCCAGCTTAGAATATGCAGGGGGTGGGACATTATATATGTGTTTGACATTAATCTATCCATCTATCTAGCCATCCATCCATTCATCCTAGCTATTTAGGCTGTGTGCCCATGATTGGGGATTGCAGCGTTTTGGATGTAGACTGTTTTCGCTGCGTCCATAACGCTGCATTGTGCAGTACAAGTGCAGTGGAAGGATTTTTAGAAATCTCCTCCCAACTGTGCTTCTTTTCTCTGCAGCATAAACTGGCCTGCAGCCCGGCTTCCTGAGCCACAGCATGTCAATTTATGCTGCGGTTTATGCTGTGGAGACGAGCATGTTCTCAATAGAGCTAAAGTGCACAGAGGCCCGGATCATGGGCACAGGCAGCTGCGTTCTCCCATGGACAACACTTGCGTCTCCACAGGAGGGCTGACATTGTGTTCTAGACGTAATGTCGAATGATCATGGGCACATAACCTAAAAGTGAGAAATTTGGTTCTACAGCAACATTTTTGTGAAGTACCTGTGGATTCAAACTGCTCACTATACCCTTGAAAAAATTTTTTGAAGGGTCTAGTTTCTAAAATGGGGTCCTTTTGTGGGTTCCAGCCAATTTTGCAGTCAAATGGCAAACTTTCCATTCTGAGCCCTGCCGTGCACCCAAACAGTTGATTTCCACCACATATAAGGTATCAGCAAACTCAGGAGAAATTGCACAATAAATTTTATTGTGCATATTTTCTTGTTACCCTCGTGAAAAAAGCTATCTGGTTGAAGTAACAATTTTGTGGTAAAAATGTATTTTTTTTTTTTTTATTTTCACGGCTCAACGTTATAAAATTATGTGAAGCACCTGGGGGTTCAGGGTACTCACCAAACATATAGATAAATTACTTGAGGGGTCTAGTTTCCAAAATGGGGTCACTTGTGGGGGATTTCTGCTCTTTAGGTACCTTTAGGGGCCCTACATGGTAAGCGCAATCTTTTCAGCCAAATTTTCTTTCCAAAATTCAAATATTGCTCCTTCCGTTCTGAGACCTCCCATTTGTCCAAATAGAGGTTTCTGACTACATGTAGGGCATCACCTCGCTCTTAAGAAAGTGAGTAACAAACTGCATGGTCCACTTTTTGGAAATACCTCTTGAAAAAGTGAAAAATTTGACGCTAAGGCAACATTCTTGTGAAAGAAATGAAAATTTTCAATATGACGGCCTAATGTTATCAAATTCTGTGAAGTACCTGTGGGTTCAAAATTCTCCCTATACTCCTAGATAAAATCCTTGCGGGATCTAGTTTCCAAAATGGGGTCAATTGTGGGAAGTTTCTGCTGTTTAGGTACCTTAGGGGCCTGCCAAATGCAACATGGTGCCCGCAATCTATTTCAGCCAAATTTGTGTTCCAAAACTCGAATATTGCTCCTTTCCTTCCAGGCCCTCCCATTTGTCCAAACTGAGTTTTCTGTCCACATGTGGGGTATCAGCACCCTCAAAATAAATTGGGTAACAAATGTTGGGTTCCATTTTGTTGTATGTTTTCTTCTAAAAGTGAAGAAATTGGGGCTAGAGCAACATTTTTAGGTAAAATGATAATTTTTCTGTTTTTTAATTCCACATCGCTTTAACTCCTGTGCAGCACCTGAAGGGCTAATAAACTTCTTAGATATGGTTTTGAGTACTCGGAGGGGTGCAGATTTTAGAATGGGGTCACTTTTGGGTATTTTCTGTCACCTCGGCCTCTCAAAGTCACTTCAAATGTGATGTGGTGCCTAAAAAAATTATTTTGTAAATTTTGTTGAAAAAATGGGAAATTGCTGAAAAACTTTGAACCCTTCTAACTTCCTAACAAAAAAAATAAATTGTTTCAAAAATAGTGCTGGTGTAAAGTAGACAAGTGGGAAATGTAATTTATTAACTATTTTGTGTGGCATGTCTCTGGTTTAAGGTCATAAAAATGTTCAAAATTTTCATCAAATTTCCTATTTTTTCACAAATAAAAGCAAAAAATATTGTCCTAAATTTATAACTTTCCTGAACTACAATATGTCACGAACAAACAATGTCATAATCACCAGGATCCGTTGAAGTGTTCTAGAGTTATAGCCTGTGAAAGTGACACTGGTCAGAATTGCAAAATATGGCCCGTTCATTAAGTACAAAATTGGCTTCGCCCTTAAGGGGTTAAGGACTTTGTTCCATAACATTAGTTACACATTCTGCCTGTAATAATGACCTCGTCCTACTGCTCCCCCAAGTGATGTTCCTTACTGTTAGTTAGCCCTCCTTGCCTGTAATAATGACCTCGTCCTACTGCTCCCCCGAGTGATGTTCCTTACTGTTAGGCCTTCTTGCTTGTAATAATGACCTCCTCCCACTGCTCTCCGAGCGTTGTTCCATAACATTAGTAACGCCTCCTTGCCTGTAATAAGGAACTCACCCCACTGCTCCCCGAGTGACGTTCCATACAGCTAGTTAGGCCTTCTTGCCACCTGTAATAAGGACCTCGTCCCACTGAGCGATGTTCCGTACCCTTAGAGCTCCCGGCTGTAATAAGGACATTGTCTTGCTCTTTCTCTTCACTAGGGCCCCCACTGCCTGACATCTAGAATCCTGCTACTACTTGATGTTTGCTTTCCTTCAGAATATACTATCTGATATATGGTGCCCCCCCTCCTGCATCAAACATGGTCTCTAGTGAATCTGCAAGGAGCCAAGTCTTGTTACTTCTTAACAATAATCACTATCTGCTAAAAGGAAATTCCATCTGAGTCTGCTCCGATCCTGATCTGGTTCCTGCCTATTTCTAAGTGTAGGTAAACCTCCACACAGACAAAACCACATTTTAAACATAGCAATGCATTATATAATCACAAGATATTCGAGGGGGAGTGTGGGCAGCTTTTCCCCTCCTTTACATTAGCATTGTGATTGTATTGCATCATGCATGGGATATAAACTAATAATAAATAATTCATGTTATTTGAATAATTTCCACTTGATGGCAGTATAAAATTAACTAATAAATAGTTCATGTAATTTCAATAATTTCAGCTAGATGACAATAAATATCAACTAATAATAATTAGTTTGTGTAATTTGTATCATTTCCACTAGATGACAGTAAAATATGATCTAAAATATATAATTTGTGTAATTTGAATCAATTCCACTAGATGACAGAATAATATCAACAAATAATTTATGTAATTTGAATCATTTCCACTAGATGGCAGTATAATAGCAACTAAATATTAGATGATATTTACTGCCATCTAGAGGAAATTATTCAAATTACAGGAATTATTTCTTATTAGTTGATATTAGTGAAAATGATTCAAATTACATGAATTATTTATTCTTACTTTATATTATACTGCCATCTAGTGCAAATGATTCAAATTACACATATTATTAATTATTAGCTGATATTTTGCTGCCATCTACTGGAAATTATACAAATTACACAAACTATTTATTACTAGCTGATATTATGCTGCCATCTAGTGGAAATTATTAAAATTACATGAACTATTCATTATTAGTTGATGTTATACTGCCATCTAGAGGCAATGATTCAAATTACACATATTATTTATTAGTAGCTGATATTTTACTGCCGTCTAGTAGAAATAATTTTAATTACATGAATTATTTAATATTATTAGTTAATATAATGCTGCTATGTATTGGAAAATATTCACATTACATGAATTATTTATTATTAGTTCATATTTTTCAGCCATATAGCGCAAATTTTAATTAAATGAATTATTTATTATTAGTTTATATTATGCTGCCATCTAGTGGAACTGGTACAAATTACATGAACTCTTTATTATTAGTTGATGTTCTACTGACATCTAGTGGAAATTATTAAAATTATACAGACTATTTATTATTAGTTGACATTATGCTGCCATCTAGTGGAAATGGTACAAATTGCAGGAATTATTTTTTTATTATTATTATTTGATATTCTGCTGCCATCTAGTGGAAATGATTTAAATTACATAGATTATTTATTAGTTGATATTTTTCTGCCATCTATTGCAAAAGATTCAACTTACATGAATTATTTCTTATTAGTTGATATTATGCTGATATCTAGTGGAAATAATACAAAATACACAAATTATTTATTATTAGCTAATATTTTACTGCCATCTAGTGGAAATTATTCAAATTGCGCAAATTATTTATTAGTTGATATTTGCTGCCATCTAGTGGAATTTATATAAATAACATGCACTATTCTTTATTAGTTGATATTATGCTGCCATCTAGTGAAAATGATTCAAATTACATAATTATTTATTATAAATTGATATTTTGCTGCCATCTAGTGGAAATAAGTCAAGTTACACAAATTATTATTAGTTGATATTATGCTGCCATCTAATGGAAAGGATTAAAATTACACAGATTATTTAGTATTAGTTGATATTATGTTGCCATCTAGTGGAAATTATTCAAATTATAGTAATTATTTCTTATTAGTTAATATTTGCTGCCATCAAGAGGAAATTATTCAAACTACATGAATTATTTATTATTAGTTGATATTATACTGCCATCTAGTGCAAATGATTCAAATTACACAAATTATTTATTATTACTTTATATTATACTGCCATCTAGTGCAAATGATTCAATTTATGCAAATTATTTATTATTAGTTGATATTTGCTGCCATCTAGTGGAAATGATAGAAATTACACAAATGATTCATAGTTGATATTTGCTGCCATCTAGTGGAAATCATTCAAATTACACATATTATTTATTAGCTGATATTTTATTGCCGTCTAGTGGAAATAATTTTAATTACATGAATTATTTTTTGTTATTATTATTAGTTAATTTTATGTTGCTACCTAGTGGAAATTATTTAAATTACATGAATTATTTATTATTATTTGATATTTTTCTGCCATCTAAAGGAAATTTTAATTACATGAATTATTTATTATTATTATTATTATTATTATTATTATTATTATTATTGTTAGTTTATATTATGCTGCCATCTAGTGGAAATGGTACAAATTACATCAACTCTTTATTATTAGTTGATGTTCTGCTGCCATATAGTGGAAATGCTTAAAATTACACAGATTATTTATTATTTGTTGATATTTTGCTGCCATCTAGTGGAAATTATTCAAATTACATGAACTATTTATTATTAGTTGATATTATGTTGCCAACTAGTGGAAATTATTCAAATTACATTAATTATTTCTTATTAGTTGATATTTTGCTGCCATCTAATGGAGATGATTCAAATTACATGAATTATTTATTTTATTTGATATTTGCTGCCATCTAGTGGAAATTATACAAATTACATGCATTATTCTTTATTAGTTGATATTATGCTGCCATCTAGTAGAAATGGTACAAATTACATGAATTATTATTATTAGTTAATATTTGCTGCCATCTAGTGGAAATTATTTAAATTACACAGATTATTTATTATTAGTTGATATTATGCTGCCATCTATTGGCAAAGATTCAAATTACATGACATTTCTTATTAGTTGATATTATGCTATGATATCTAGTGGAAATAATACAAAATATACAAATTATTTATTAGTAGTTATTTGCTGCCATCTAGTGAAAATGATTCAAATTACATAATTATTTATTATCAGTTGATATTTTGCTGCCATCTAGTGGAAATGATTAAAATTACATGAACTATTCATTATTACTTTATATTATGCTGCCATCTAGTGGAAATTATTTAAATTACACTAACTATTTATCATAAGATAATATTTTACTGCCGTCTAGTGGAAATTATATAAATTACACAAATTATTTAATATTAGCTGATATTATGCTGTCATCAAGTGGAAATTATTCAAATTACATAAATAATTTATTATTAGTTGATATTTAATGCCATCTAGTGGAAATGATTCAAATTACCGAAATTATTCATTATTAGTTGATATTTACTGCCATATAGTGGAAATGATTCAAATTACTCAGATTATTTATTATTAGTTGATATTATGCTGCCATCTATTGGAAAAGATTCAACTTACATGAATTATTTCTTATTGATTGATATTATGCTGATATCTAGGGGAAATTATTCAAATTACGTTAATTATTTATTATAAGTTGATATTTGCTGCCATCTGGTGGAATTTATACAAATTACATGCGCTATTCTTTATTAGTTGATATTATGCTGCCATCTAGTGAAAATGATTAAAATTACATAATTATTTATTATAAGTTAATATTTTGCTGCCATCTAGTGGAAATAAGTCAAGTTACACAAATTATTATTAGTTGATATTGTGCTGCCATCTAGTGGAAATTATTCAAATTACATGAACTATTCATTATTAGTTGATGTTATACTGCCATTCAGTGGAAATTATTCAAATTAATTGAATTATTTTTTTATTATTATTATAATTAGTTATTATTATGCTGCCATCTAGTGGAAATGGAACAAATTACATGAACTTTTTATTATTAGTTTGTGTTCTGCTGTCATCTAATGGAAATTATTAAAATTACACAAATTAATTATTATTAGTTGATATTTTGCTGCCATTTAGTGGAAATGATTCAAATCACGCAAATTATTTATTATTAGTTGATATTTGCTGCCATCTAGTGGAAATTATACAAATTACATGCACTATACTTTATTAGTTGATATTATACTGCCCTCTAGTGGAAATGGTTCAAATTACATGAATTATTTATTATTATTAGTTGATAGTCAGCTGCCATCTAGTGGAAATTATTTAAATTACACAGATTATTTATTATTAGTTGATATTATACTGCCATCTATTAGAAAATATTCAAATTACAATAATTATTTCTTATTAGTTGATATTATGCTGATATCTAATGGAAATAATACAAAATACACAAATTATTTATTATTAGTTGATATTATGCTGCCATCTATAGTGGAAATAATACAAAATACACAAATTATTTATTAGTAGTTGATATTTGCTGCCATCTAGTGGAAATTATACAAATTACATGCACTATTCTTTATTAGTTGATATTAGGCTGCCATCTAGTGAAAATGATTCAAATTACATAAAAAAATTGTTTAAAAGAACAGAGAGTCCTCAGTGGTTGATACCTTTTAATGGCTAACTGAAAAGATGGTAATAATTGCAAGCTTTCGAGACTACTCAGGTCTCTTCATCAGGCATGGTATAACACAAAATCTGAAGAGTCACGTATTTATACACAACAGGACTTAGAATAGTGCAGTAAAAAGAAAAAAAAAAAAAAAAAAAAAAAAAAAAAAAAAAAAAAAGAACAAGTTATATGAAACAGAACTATCTCTATGGCAGGGGGACAAGCTGTTCTAGCCATAAATACTGCTGCAGTTCAGTGTGAAACCATCTTCTACATTATAAAACCAAAGAAGAGAACAACCGGGTCCCTCTTGTAGTCACCTACAATCCACATCTGGAGGTGTTTAGAGGAGCTGCACGGAAACTACAACCATTACTGCAAAAAGATGCCCGGTTAAAATCTATTTTTCCAGACCCCCCACTTCTGTGTTTTAGACAGCCCCCAAATCTAAGAAGCATCATTGTCAGAAGCTCCCTGTCCTCTCCAACATCAACAGGAACATTTCCCTGCAACCAGAAAAAATGCAAGACCTGTCCATTAATATTGACAACGGACAAGATAAAGATTCCCAGATCACATCAGGACTACAAGATCCCAGGTACGTTCAGCTGCACCACAACCAATGTGGTGTACTTAATTATATGTACCAAATGTCCAACTGGGGGTCTGTATGTAGGGGAGACAGGACAACAGCTCAGGACAAGGATGAATTCTCACCGCCACACAATTAGAGAAAAAAGGATGGATCTACCTGTGGCCAAACATTTTTGTAACCCAGACCACAGCATCATGGACATGAAATTGCTGGTATTGAAAGGAAACTTCAAGTCCCAGAGAGACAGGAGACTATGGGAGTACAAACTTATGATGACCTTTGACACATTCAGAGAAGGAATGAATGTGTCTCATGGATTCATGTCTTTTTACATCAGTTAAAAGATGTGCTCCTCTGACCATCCGAGCGTGTCCCAGCCCTGGACCAGACCCTTATCAAAGGACAATAAAACTTTCACACTGAACTGCAGCAGTATTTATGGCTAGAACAGCTTGTCCCCCTGCCATAGAGATAGTTCTGTTTCATATAACTTGTTCTTTTTTTTTTTTTTTTTTTTTTTTTTTTTTCTTTTTACTGCACTATTCTAAGTCCTGTTGTGTATAAATACGTGACTCTTCAGATTTTGTGTTATACCATGCCTGATGAAGAGACCTGAGTAGTCTCGAAAGCTTGCAATTATTACCATCTTTTCAGTTAGCCATTAAAAGGTATCAACCACTGAGGACTCTCTGTTCTTTTAAACAATTTTTTTATCTCTACTGGCTAACACGGTACAAAGATATATTTTACTTGTATCAAATTACATAATTATTTATTATAAGTTGATATTTTGCTGCCATCTAGTGGAAATAAGTCAACATATACAAATTATTATTAAGTTGATATTTTGCTGCCATCTAGCGGAGATGTTTCAAATTACACAAACTATTTATTATTAGCTGATATTGTGCTGCCATCTAGTGGAAATGATTCAAATTACACAGATTATTTATTAGTAGCTGATATTTTATTGCCGTCTAATGGAAATTATTTTAATTACATGAATTATTTATTATTATTAGTTGATATTATGCTGCCATCTAGTGGAAAATATTCAAATTACATGAATTATTTCTTATTAGTTGATATGCTGATATCTAGTGGAAATAATATAAAATATATAAATTATTTATTATTAGTTTATTTTATACTGCCATCTAGTGGAAATGATTCAAATGACACATTATTTATTAGTAGCTGATATTTTACTGCCGTCTAGTGGAAATAATTTTAATGACATTAATTATTATTAGTTGATATTTTTCTGCCATCTAGGGGAAATTTTAATTACATGAATTATTGATTATTATTAGTTTATATTATGCTGCCATCTAGTGGAAATAATTTTAATGACATTAATTATTATTAGTTGATATTTTTCTGCCATCTAGGGGAAATTTTAATTACATGAATTATTGATTATTATTAGTTTATATTATGCTGCCATCTAGTGGAAATGGTACAAATTACATGAACTCTTTATTATTGGTTGATGTTCTGCTGCCATCTAGTGGAAATTATTCAAATTACATTAATTATTTCATATTAGTTGATATTATGTTGCCATCTAGTGGAAATAATACAAAATACACAAATTATTTATTATTAGTGGATATTTGCTGCCATCTAGTGGAAGTTATACAAATTACATGCACTATTCTTTATTAGTTGATATTATGCTGCCATCTACTGGAAATTGTACAAATTACATGAATTATTTATTAGTAGTTGATATTATGCTGATATCTATTAGAAATAATACAAAATACACAAATTATTTATTAGTAGTTGATATTTTGCTGCCATCTAATGGAAATGATTCAAATTACACATTATTTATTATTAACTGATATTTTACTGCGATCTAGTGGAAATTATACAAATTACATGAACTATTTATTATTAGTTGATATTTGCTGCCATCTAGTGGAAATGATTCAAATTACATGATTTATTATTATTAGTTAATATTATGCTGCCATCTAGTGGAAATGGTACAAATCACATGAATTATTTATTATTATTATTAGTTGATGTTCAGCTGCCATCTAGTGGAAATGATTTAAATTACACAGATTATTTATTATTAGTTGATATTATGCTGCCATCTATTAGAAAAGATTCAAAATACATGAATTATTTATTATTGATATTTCTCTGCCATCTAGGGGAAATTTTAATTACAATAATTATTTATTAGTACTAATTTATATTATGCCGCCATCTAGTGGAAATGGTGCAAATTACATGAACTCTTTATTATTACTTGATGTTCTGCTGCCATCTAGTGGAAATTATTAAAATTACACAGATTATTTATTATTAGTTGATATTATGCTTCCATCTAGTGGAAATGATTTAAATTACATTAATTATTTATTATTATTAGTTGCTGTTCTGCTGCTATCTAGTGGTAAGGATTTAAATTACATGCACTATTCTTTATTAGTTGATATTATGCTGCCATCTAGTGAAAATGATTCAAATTATATGAATTATTTATTTGTTGATATTATGCTACCATCTAACGGAAATGTTTCAAATTACACAAACTAATTATTGTTAGTTGATATTATGTTGCCATCTAGAGAACATTATTTGAATTATTCATTATTACTTTATATTATGCTGCCATCTAGTGGAAATTATTCAAATTACACAAACTATTTATTATTAGCTAATATTTTACTGCCGTCTAGTGGAAATGATATAAATTACACAAACTATTTATTATTAGCTGATTTTGTGCTGCCATCGAGTGGAAATTATTCAAATTACATGAATTATTTATTTTTAGTTTATATCATGCTGACATCTAATGGAAATGATACAAATTACATGAATTATTTATTATTACTTTAAATTATACTGCCAACTAGTGCAAATGATTCGAATTACACATTATTTATTATTAGCTGATATTTTGCTGCCATCTAGTGGAAATGATAGAAATTACACAAATTATTCATTATTAGTTGATATTTGCTGCAATCTAGTGGAAATGATTATACATATTATTTATTAGTAGCTGATATTTTATTGCCGTCTAGTGGAAATCATTTTAAACACATGAATTATTTTTTATTATTATTATTAGTTAATATTATGTTGCTATCTAGTGGAAATTATTTAAATTATATGAATTATTTATTATTATTTGATATTTTTCTGCCATCTAGGGGAAATTTTAATTACATGAATTATTTATTATTAGTTTATATTATGCTGCCATCTAGTGTAAATGGAACAAATTACATGAACTCTTTATTATTAGTTGATGTTCTGCTGCCATCTAGTGGTAGTGATTAAAATTTACACAGATTATTTATTATTAGTTGATATTTTGCTGCCATCTAGTGGAAATTATTCAAATTACATGAACTATTTATTATTAGTTGATATTATGCTGCCATCTATTAGAAAAGATTCAAAATACATGAATTATTTATTATTGATATTTCTCTGCCATCTAGGGGAAATTTTAATTACAATAATTATTTATTAGTACTAATTTATATTATGCCGCCATCTAGTGGAAATGGTGCAAATTACATGAACTCTTTATTATTACTTGATGTTCTGCTGCCATCTAGTGGAAATTATTAAAATTACACAGATTATTTATTATTAGTTAATATTATGCTTCCATCTAGTGGAAATGATTTAAATTACATTAATTATTTATTATTATTAGTTGCTGTTCTGCTGCTATCTAGTGGTAAGGATTTAAATTACATGCACTATTCTTTATTAGTTGATATTATGCTGCCATCTAGTGAAAATGATTCAAATTATATGAATTATTTATTTGTTGATATTATGCTACCATCTAACGGAAATGTTTCAAATTACACAAACTAATTATTGTTAGTTGATATTATGTTGCCATCTAGAGAACATTATTTGAATTATTCATTATTACTTTATATTATGCTGCCATCTAGTGGAAATTATTCAAATTACACAAACTATTTATTATTAGCTAATATTTTACTGCCGTCTAGTGGAAATGATATAAATTACACAAACTATTTATTATTAGCTGATTTTGTGCTGCCATCGAGTGGAAATTATTCAAATTACATGAATTATTTATTTTTAGTTTATATCATGCTGACATCTAATGGAAATGATACAAATTACATGAATTATTTATTATTACTTTAAATTATACTGCCAACTAGTGCAAATGATTCGAATTACACATTATTTATTATTAGCTGATATTTTGCTGCCATCTAGTGGAAATGATAGAAATTACACAAATTATTCATTATTAGTTGATATTTGCTGCAATCTAGTGGAAATGATTATACATATTATTTATTAGTAGCTGATATTTTATTGCCGTCTAGTGGAAATCATTTTAAACACATGAATTATTTTTTATTATTATTATTAGTTAATATTATGTTGCTATCTAGTGGAAATTATTTAAATTATATGAATTATTTATTATTATTTGATATTTTTCTGCCATCTAGGGGAAATTTTAATTACATGAATTATTTATTATTAGTTTATATTATGCTGCCATCTAGTGTAAATGGAACAAATTACATGAACTCTTTATTATTAGTTGATGTTCTGCTGCCATCTAGTGGTAGTGATTAAAATTTACACAGATTATTTATTATTAGTTGATATTTTGCTGCCATCTAGTGGAAATTATTCAAATTACATGAACTATTTATTATTAGTTGATATTATGCTGCCATCTATTAGAAAAGATTCAAAATACATGAATTATTTATTATTGATATTTCTCTGCCATCTAGGGGAAATTTTAATTACAATAATTATTTATTAGTACTAATTTATATTATGCCGCCATCTAGTGGAAATGGTGCAAATTACATGAACTCTTTATTATTACTTGATGTTCTGCTGCCATCTAGTGGAAATTATTAAAATTACACAGATTATTTATTATTAGTTAATATTATGCTTCCATCTAGTGGAAATGATTTAAATTACATTAATTATTTATTATTATTAGTTGCTGTTCTGCTGCTATCTAGTGGTAAGGATTTAAATTACATGCACTATTCTTTATTAGTTGATATTATGCTGCCATCTAGTGAAAATGATTCAAATTATATGAATTATTTATTTGTTGATATTATGCTACCATCTAACGGAAATGTTTCAAATTACACAAACTAATTATTGTTAGTTGATATTATGTTGCCATCTAGAGAACATTATTTGAATTATTCATTATTACTTTATATTATGCTGCCATCTAGTGGAAATTATTCAAATTACACAAACTATTTATTATTAGCTAATATTTTACTGCCGTCTAGTGGAAATGATATAAATTACACAAACTATTTATTATTAGCTGATTTTGTGCTGCCATCGAGTGGAAATTATTCAAATTACATGAATTATTTATTTTTAGTTTATATCATGCTGACATCTAATGGAAATGATACAAATTACATGAATTATTTATTATTACTTTAAATTATACTGCCAACTAGTGCAAATGATTCGAATTACACATTATTTATTATTAGCTGATATTTTGCTGCCATCTAGTGGAAATGATAGAAATTACACAAATTATTCATTATTAGTTGATATTTGCTGCAATCTAGTGGAAATGATTATACATATTATTTATTAGTAGCTGATATTTTATTGCCGTCTAGTGGAAATCATTTTAAACACATGAATTATTTTTTATTATTATTATTAGTTAATATTATGTTGCTATCTAGTGGAAATTATATGAATTATTTATTATTATTTGATATTTTTCTGCCATCTAGGGGAAATTTTAATTACATGAATTATTTATTATTAGTTTATATTATGCTGCCATCTAGTGTAAATGGAACAAATTACATGAACTCTTTATTATTAGTTGATGTTCTGCTGCCATCTAGTGGTAGTGATTAAAATTTACACAGATTATTTATTATTAGTTGATATTTTGCTGCCATCTAGTGGAAATTATTCAAATTACATGAACTATTTATTATTAGTTGATATTATGTTCCCATCTAGTGGAAATAAAACAAAATGCACAAATTATTTATTATTAGTTGATATTTTCCTGCCATCTAATGGAGATGATTCAAATTACATGAATTATTTATTTTATTTAATATTATGCTGCCATCTAGAGGAAATGGTACAAATTACATGAATTATTTATTATTATTAGTTGATGTTCAGCTGCCATCTAGTGGAAATTATTTAAATTACACAGATTATTTATTATTAGTTGATATTATGCTGCCATCTATTGGAAAAGATTCAAATTGCATGACTTATTTTTTATTAGTTGATCCCTAAAAACGCATCTTTTTAAGGCGGCCTATCACACTCCCTAGCCAAACTAATTTCACCTAATCCCTCTACAACTTCTCAGAACATAACCCCACGTCAAACTCCATGGCACCCAAATGCATCTCAAGGCTCTGGCCTATTGGTCCAGGAAGCCATTATCTATCTATTTCCTTGAGATGCCTGGATTGTTATTGTAAATAAGCATTTGTACCTTGCCCCTCCCCCCATCTCATTGTAGATTGTAAGCTCTCACGAGCAGGGTTGCCTTTTTTTCCCTTTAAATATTGTATCTTCTATAATTGTTACTTGTTTGTATATGTTTATGTATATGATATGTATTTGTATATGAGCCTCCTGAATTGTAAAACGCTGCAGAATATGTTGGCGCTATAGAAATAAAGATTATTATTATTATTATTATGCTACCTAGTGGAAATAATACGAAATATACAAATTATTTATTAGTAGTTGATATTTGCTGCCATCTAGTGGAAATTATACAAATTACATGCACTATTCTTTATTAGTTGATATTATGCTGCCATCTAGTGAAAATGATTCAAATTACATAATTATTTATTATACGTTGATATTTTGCTGCCATCTAGTGGAAATGATTAAAATTACATGAATTATTCATTATTACTTTATATTATGCTGCCATCTAGTGGAAATTATTCAAATTACACAAACTATTTATTATTAGCTAATATTTTACTGCCGTCTAGTGGAAATGATATAAATTACACAAATGATTTATCATTAGCTGATATTATGCTGCCATCGAGTGGAAATTATTCAAATTACATGAATAATTTATTATTAGTTGATATTTGCTGCCATCTAGTGGAAATGATTCAAATTACACAAATTATTTATTAGTAGTTGATATTTGCTGCCATCTAGTGGAAATTATACAAATTACATGCACTATTCTTTATTACTTGATCTTATGCTGCCATCTAGTGAAAATGATTCAAATTACATAATTATTTATTATAAGTTGAAATTTTCCTGCCATCTAGTGGAAATACGTCAAGTTACACAATATATTATTAGTTGATATTTTGCTGCCATCTAGCGGAAATGTTTCAAATTACACAAACTATTTATTATTAGTTGATATTATGCTGCCATTGAGTGGAAATTATTCAAATTACATGAATTATTTATTATTAGTTGATATTATGCTGCCATCTAGTGGAAATGATAGAAATTACACAAACTATTCATTATTAGTTGATATTTGCTGCCATCTAGTGGAAATGATTCAAATTACACAGATTATTTATTATTAGTTGATATTATGCTGCCATCTATTGGAAAAAATTCAAATTACATGAATTATTTCTTATTGATTGATATTATGCTGATATCTTGTGGAAATGATTCAAATTATGCAAAATATTTATTATTAGTTGATATTTGCTGCCATCTAGTGGAATTTATACAAATTACATGCACTATTCTTTATTAGTTGATATTATGCTGACATCTAGTGAAAATGATTAAAATTACATAATTATTTATTATAAGTTGATATTTTGCTGCCATCTAGTGGAAATACGTCAAGTTACACAAATTATTATTAGTTGATATTATGCTGCCATCTAGCGGAAAGGATTCAAATTGCAGAAATGACTTGTTATTAGTTGATATTTTGCTGTCATCTAGTGGAAATGATTCAAATTAAATGAATTATTATTATTATTATTATTAGTTATTATTATGCTGCCATCCAGTGGAAATAGAACAAATTACATGAACTTTTTATTATTAGTTTATGTTCTGGTGCCATCTAATGGAAATGATTAAAATTACACGGATTATTTATTATTAGTTGATATTATGCTGCCATCTAGTAGAAATGTTTCAAATTACACAAATTATTTTTTTAATTGATATTTGCTGCCATTTAATGGAAATTATTAAAATTACACTGATTATTTATTAATAGTTGATATTATACTGCCATCTAGCGGAAATGATTCAAATTACATGAACTATTTATTATAAGTTGATATTATACTGCCATCTAGTGGAAATGATTAAAATTACATAATTATTTATTATAAGTTGATATTTTGCTGCCATCTAGTGGAAATAAGTCAAGTTACACAAATTATTATTAGTTGATATTATGCTGCCATCTAGCGGAAAGGATTCAAATTGCAGAAATGATTTGTTATTAGTTGATATTTTGCTGTCATCTAGTGGAAATGATTCAAATTAAATGAATTATTATTATTATTATTATTATTAGTTATTATTATGCTGCCATCCAGTGGAAATAGAACAAATTACATGAACTTTTTATTATTAGTTTATGTTCTGGTGCCATCTAATGGAAATGATTAAAATTACACGGATTATTTATTATTAGTTGATATTATGCTGCCATCTAGTGGAAATGTTTCAAATTACACAAATTATTTTTTTAATTGATATTTGCTGCCATTTAATGGAAATTATTAAAATTACACTGATTATTTATTAATAGTTGATATTATACTGCCATCTAGCGGAAATGATTCAAATTACATGAACTATTTATTATAACTTGATATTATACTGCCATCTAGTGGAAATGATTAAAATTACATGAATTATTCCTTATTACTTGATATTATGCTGCCATCGAGTGGAAATTATTCAATTTACACATATTATTTATTATTAGTTGATATTACGCTGCCATCTAGTGGAAATGTTTCACATTACACAAAATATTTTTTTTAGTTGATATTTTGCTGTCATCTAATGAAAATGATACAAATTACAAAAACTAATAAATAGTTTCTGTAATTTGCATTATTTCAACTAGATGACAGGAAAATATGATCTAAAAATAAATAATTTGTGTAATTTGAATCAATTCCACTAGATGGCAGCATAATATCAACTAATAATAATTGTGTAATTTGAATCATTTCCACTAGATGGTAGCATAATATCAACTAATGGTATATCGTTCATGTAATTTGTATCATTTCCACTAGATGGTCACAGAAGATCTCTATTACAAGGTTTATTGAGTTTACAGACTTTAAATTTTACATATACAACCACACTAACATTTTCATCAAAAAAAGTGATCCCCATGACTAAAACCTCCTATTCTTTCCCTATTTGTTCTGTTTCTGCCTATCTTGTGGGGGTCGGCACCCTATTAGAGCACTAGTGAGATTGGTGCCCCCACTCTGCGGCGACTCTCCCTGCCTGTTTTTCTCTCTGTTGTCTACCTGGATTTTTTACAGTTTTTTAGAAGAGACAGGCACCAGTGCAGATTGGTTTGGAGATTTGTGATACAGAGGTAGAGGATAGAGTTATATCTTTCCACCAATTGACAGGGAAGGTAGAGATTTTCATTAAAAGTGTTGACCCACTAAATGGACTACCCAAATTGAATGACCCAACGCGTTTCTCCCCACACCTTGGGGTTCATCAGGGGTCTTAAAAACAAAGGCAACACTGGTTATATCTTGATAGAGGTTATCCTTTCTTTTTGAGGAGAGTGATTTTTCAGGTCTAATTATTGATAAAGATCTTATTCAAATTCACTTTTCTTCTCCCCCTTCTACTTTAAGGTTCCCTCTTTTGATGTGAAGGACATGATATTTATTGTTGCAGGGTTAGGCTTTTATAAGATGTCTTGGTTTAGTCCCAGTTTTTGTTTTTTCCCCTTTCCTCTGTGGGGCTCCCCTCTCTTCCCCAGTAAATTTGGGGTTTGGCTTTTCTTAGTCAAAGCCTCTTAAAACTTGTGTATCTGTATTTTAACAGTGGGGGTTATTTATTGTTCAGTTTTTTTCCGTATATTATTTTCTAGCTTTTTAGTTCTTCAGTAATAGTCTTCTGTGTTACTTTTTAACCATCTTCCTTCTCGTTAAATATCCCTCTTGTTTATTTTCCCTGTGGGATCTGCTGCATTGCAGAATTGGTATCCTGCCGATTTACAAAGGGCACCTCCTTTTCGTTTCTCCGGTGCAGCCCACCACTGTAGTAAAAGCCGAACATTACAACAATAAATATCATGTCCTTCACATCAAAAGAGGGAACCTTAAAGTAGAAGGGGGAGAAGAGAAGTGAATTTGAATAAGATCTTTATCAATAATTGGATCTGAAAAATCACTCTTCTCAAAAAGAAAGGATAACCCCTATCAAGATATAACAAGTGTTGTCTTTGTTTTTAAGACCCCTGATGAGCCACAAGGTGTGGGGAGAAATGCGTCGGGGCATTCAATTTGGGAAATCCATTAAGTGGGTCAACACTTTTAATGAAAATCTATACCTTCCCTGTCAATAAGTGGAAAGATATAACTCTATCCTCTACCTCTGTATCACAAATCTCCAAACCAATCTGCACTGGTGCCTGTCTCTTCTAAAAAACTGTAATAAATCCAGGTAGACAACAGAGGGAAAAAGAGGCAGGGAGAGTCGCCGCAGAGTGGGGGCACCAATCTCACTAGTGCTTTAATAGGGTGCCGACCCCCACAAGATAGGCAGAAACAGAACAAATAGGGAAAGAATAGGAGGTTTTAGTCACGGGGATCCCTTTTTGATAAAATGTTAGTGTGGTTGTATATGTAAAATTTAATGTCTGTAAACTCAATAAACCTTGTAATAAATACCTTCTGTGATTAACTGATAACTAGGTTCTGTGAGAATTTAATAACTGTGCATGCCATTTCCACTAGATGGCAGCAAAATAATAACTAATAATAAATAATTCATGTAATTTGAATATTTTTTACTAGATGGAAGCATAATATCAACTAATAATAAATAATCTGTGTATATTTACTCATTTCCACTAGATGGCAGCAGAACATCAACTAATAATAATAATAGGTTCATGTAATTTGTACCATTTCCACTAGATGGCAGCATAACATGAACTAATAATAATAAATAATTCATGTAATTAAAATAATTTCCATTAGATGGCAATAAAATATCAACTAATAATAATTCATGTAATTTCAATAATTTTCATTAGATTGCAGCATAATATCAGCTTATAATAAATAGTTTGTGTAATATGTATCATTTCCACTAGATGACAGCATAATATCAACTAATAATTAATAATTTATGGAATTTGAATAATTTCCACTAGATGGCAGTATAATATAAACTAATAATAAATAGTTAATGTAATTTGTATAATTTGCACTAAACGGCAGTAAAATATCAACTAATAAAAATAGTTTGTGTATTTTGTATAATTTCCACTAGATGGCAGCATAATATAAACTAATAATAAATAATTAATGTAATTTCATTAATTTCCACTAAATGGTTAATAATAAATGGTTTGTGTAATTTGTATCATTTCCATTAAACGGCAGTAAAATATCAGCTAATAATAAATAAAATGTGTAATTTGAATAATTTTCACTAGATGGCAGCATAATATCAACTAAAAATAAATAATTCATGTAATTTGAATAATTTCCACTAGATAACAAGAAAATATTAACTAAAGATAAATAATTTGTGTAATTTGAAACATGTCCAGTAATAATAAATAATATAATTTGTATTATGTCCCCAAGATGACAGCAAAATATGAACTAAAAATAAATAGTTTGTTTAATTTGTATCATTTCCACTAGATGGCAGCAAAATATCAACTAATAAGAAATAACTAATGTAATTTGAATCTTTTCCAATAGATGGCAGCATAATATCAAATAATGATATATAGTTTGTGTAACTTGTATAATTTCAACTAGATGGCAGCATAATAATAATTCGTTTATGTAATTTGTATCTATTCCATTAGATGACAGCAAAATATCAAATAAAAAAAATAATTTGTGTAATTGGCAGCAAAATATTAACTAATAATAAATAATTTGTGTAATTTGTATAATTTTCACTAGATAGCAGCATAATATCAACTAATAAGAAATAATATGTGTAATTTGAATCATTTCCATAAGATGACAGCAAAATATCAACTAATAATAAATAATTTGTGTAATTTGAATTATTTCCACTGGTTGGCAGCACAATATCAACTAATAATAATTAGTTTGTATAATTTGTATAATTTTCATTAGATGACAGCAAAATATTAACTAATATTAAATAATTTGTGTAATTTGAATCTTTTCCAATAGATGGCAACATAATATCAACTAATAATAAATAATCTGTGTAATTTTAATCATTTCCACTAGATGACAGCAGAACATCAACTAATAATAAAGAGTTCATGTAATTTGTACCATTTCCACTAGATGGCAGCATAATATTAACTAATAATAAATAATTCATGTAATTTGAAACATTTCCACTAGATGGCAGCATAACACCAACTAACAATAAATAATTCATGTAATTTGAATAATTTCCACTGGTTGGAAGCATAATAACTAATAATGAATAGTTCATGTAATTTGGATCATTTTCACTAGATGGCAGCAAATATCAACTAATAATAAATAATTTAAGTAATTTGAATATGTTCCAGTAGATGGCAGCATAAAATCAACTAATAATATATAATCTGAGTAATTTGAATCATTTCCACTAGATGGTAGCATAACATCAACTAGTAAAGAACAGTGAATGTAATTTTTATAATTTCCAGTAGATGGCAGCAAATATCAATTAATAAAGAATAGTGCATGTAATTTGTATAATTTCCATTAGATGGCAGCAAATATCTACTAATAAAGAATAGTGCATGTAATTTGTATAATTTCCACTTGATGGCAGCAAATATAAACTAATAATAAATAATTCATGTAATTTGAATTATTTCCACTAGATGGCAGCATAACATCAACTAGTAAAGAATAGTGCATGTAAGTTTCATAATTTCCAGTAGATGGCAGCAAATATCAACTAATAAAGAATAATGCATGTAATTTGTATAACTTCCACTAGATGGCAGCAAAAATCAACTAATAAAGAATAATGCATGTAATTTGTATAATTTCCACTAGATGGCAACAAATATCAACTAATAAAGACTAGTGCATTTAACTTGTATAATTTCCACTAGATGGCAGCAAATAACAACTAATAAAGAATAGTACATGTAATTTGAATAATTTCCACTAGATGACAGCAAATAACTAATAATAAATAAATCATGTCATTTGAATCATTTCCACTGGATGGCAGCATAACATCAACTAATAATAATACATTATTCATGTAATTTGAATAATTTCCACTAGATGGCAGCATAACATCAACTAGTAAAGAATAGTGCATGTAAGTTTTATAATTTCCAGTAGATGGCAGCAAATATCAACTAATAAAGAATAATGCATGTAATTTGTATAATTTCCACTAGATGGCAGCAAATATCAACGAATAAAGAATAGTGCATGTAATTTGTATAATTTCCACTAGATGGTAGTATAATATCAACTAATAAATAATTTGTGTAATTTGTATCAACCAGTACTAATTTTATATGTATTTATGGTTGATATAATTTATTATTTGCAGCTGATAGAATTTATTGATTTTCTATAGTTGATATAATTCAATATCACAACAAAAATGTATATTTGGTGACTGTTTAATATTTTTTTTTAATAATATACTTTTTTTCCCAGGTCACTTTCATCTATGCACGTCTTTTTTTACACATTTAATGTAATACAATAGAACTCAGTAAAATAAAATAAAAAAACACCCCTGCTTGATAGTTATATATTATAATATAATATTATTAACTTTCTTTAAGAAATTTTTTATATATATATATATATATATATATATATTTTCCAAGCCTAATTAATTTATTTATCGCTATGTAAATTATTATAATTATTTTGTGAGCCTAGTGTACCTATGCGTAATACATAAAGGAAATTATTATTTAATATCCATAATTATATTTGCTATTTCTTTTATCCATTTTTCTGTCAAAATAATATGAGCTTTGGACATTTTTAGTGGTATCATGATTCTCTTAACATGGGGGTTATCGTCACTACCTTTTTACATGTATTTTTTATTGTTAAATGCATAATTAATAAAGAACATAATTGAATATCATTTATTTTATTAGTTTATAGTCCCTTCTCCATTGTCTTTCTCATTAATATATGGGGGTACTTGAGTATTGTGGCCAAGAATTGACTTTTGTCTTACACTATTATGAGCATTTTTTTAAAAACTAACTCAGGGGTTAAGCACACAACCTGCACAACATGGAGTTTTCCTAGAGGAAGACGCGTCGGGAAATGTCTTTGCAATTTTTGGCCATTTTCTGAATGTTAGTGCAACATTTTGGAACTCCGGCAGGTTGTGGTTTTTAGCATTTTTCGACGTTTTTGGGTTCCCTCTTGCACTGGCGTTTACCTACCGTATTTTTTCTCTATTCAATAATAAAAAAAAACGCAACTGGTTTCTGAAGGGAAAATGATGGGAATATGCTTAAAAATACAGCCTGGTGCTTTTTGAGAATTTCCATTGACTTGTATGGTAACATATAGAGCGTCTTATGAGCTGAAATATCTGAAGAAGAGATACTCACTTCTTTTAGCTGCTTGGCATTTTTTCAAAATTGAAATGGTTAAAAGATACCTTAAAGCCTTAACAAATGCTCAGCAAGTCATTTTTACATAGAAATGCATATGTTCTTTATTTGAGCATTTTATGAAGGTATAAAGTGAACCCCATTGACTATAAGGGGTTGGTTTTGTTTTCATCAGGGTACCTGTCATTTTAATGGGCAAAAAAGTACGAGCCTGAATTGGGGTCCCCATAAGGGAGATGAGAACACAGGAATCCTACAACACATGATGGTCAGAGGGAACTGGAACTTTGGGGTATGCTGAAGAATACCACTCTAGCGGGATGGAGGCAACACCTCTGTCGTGTCAGCTCTGTCAGCAGGATAGGCTCTGATTGCAGTCGCTGTCCATCAGGCCTCCTATGTGACTGTTCTCCCTACATCTGTCGCTATCTGTCTGTGGAGCGGTGTCATCTGAGTCTGTTATTTCCATCATGGCTGTGTACTTTCTTGCTGCGAAACAAGAAAAGATCATCTGTTTGACTGTTGAAGTATGTCCTGATTCTCCTGTCTCCCTCCTCTACACCAACGTCATGGGGAATGCCATAGGGACAATAATAACAGTGTAACCCCCCAGAAACTGTGTAACACCCTGGGGTCGAGGGAGTTAACCTGAACCATCGCCGGGCCGGGGATGCAGATCCTCTGCGTTGTCACGGTGTGGCCTGGCCCAGTTTCGTGACCCAATGGCGTACAGGAAGGAGGGAAAACGGTGAACGGGAGGAAGGATGAAGGATGGGGGTTTTAGTGACGGTAAGGAAAGTCTTTTTAGATCGTGACGCCACCTGTAATCTGCGGCCAGAGATGGGCCGCCGCTGCGGGTGCTGCTTTCTGGGGCTGATAGTGAAGGTCGCAGCCGGGACAGTGTTACTCCCCACAGGCGAAGCGGGGTTACCCGGGGAGGATGACGGAGGACGGACAGGGGTGGTGGTAGTCCCCGTTGGCGCCGCAGCGCTGGGCGACGGTGCTTGTAAAGGAGAGGCAGAGACAGGGGCTGCAGATCCAGGTCTTCATCTCACTGGTAGTTCAGGCATTGCCTCAGAGTACCAGTCTCCGCCATGATGGGCTGCAACTGATCCCGAATCCGTGCAAGGTCAGGTCCAGTGTGTCAGCCTATGGGCCCTTCCTCCTTTGATGCGCTAAGTATCGGAGCCCCGTGGCGTGAAGCACTTGGGGATCCCGGTGTCAGTAAAGTGTCCCATCCTGTATGCTGATGTGGCGCCCCTGACCTGGTCAGGCACCACTGAGTACTGCACCCATGCTGGGGACAGTACAACACAGGTAATCCAGAAGGCTGACCGGGGTGTGGTACACAGGCGCATAGTGATCAGGTCTCACACATGTACCCATGAGAGGACCCCTGGGGATCCCAGGAGGGGGAAAAGCCTTCACCTTCACTGGAATAGTGGAGGGGGCCAAAAGCCTCCATCTCCTCTCAAGGGGTGTGGTAAGAGAATCTGGTTGCTAGGTGGCGTAGGCAGGCACAAAAGGGAAAGGAGGAGGAGTAAACAGTCTAGAGTCTGCAGCAGAGTGTGGAGGAGTGAGGAGCAGGAAAGTGAAGCTCAGACAGGAGCAGCAGTGAAGGTCCCAGATGTGAGCCGGTTCAGAGCAGAGTCCAGGGAGCTCTGAGGAGAGCTGACCCCTTCCCCTGGGCTGCTGTAGTCTGACAGCGTCCGCGCAGTGGCTACCAACGGGGGAGAACGGTCAACTAGGAGTGCTACCCGAAACCCATCTCAGCTAGAGAGAAGAGCACGGAGTGGGAAGTAAGGAGACTGCTGGAGAGTACCAGGCCCAAACGGGCGGCAGATCCCGAAGCGGAGATAGATCCAGCTTTCTTTTGCTAAACCTGCCGGTGTGGGGCTCTCAAAGCCCACGCCACAACACCACAAAAGCCGCAGCCACGTAGCCACAGTTAGGGCCCATAGCTCACAGGAGGCAAGAAGCTGGAGTGATCTGGCCCAGGCAACAAGCACACGGCAAACGAAGGGGAGAGAGGCTGCAGCATCTTCCCTGGGTGACCCCCATAGGGACTCAAAGTCGGGGTTACCCCAAACCACCAAGGGCTAAGGAAGGCGAGTTAGTAGTCACCCTCACAAGTCAGCCTGAAGGACACCTGGTTCCCACTTGGTTCATCCCAGCTACGCCCGGGTCACTCACCCTGCCATCAACTGTGAGTAAAAACCCTGAAAGACATCCTGCCTGTGTTGAGTCATTCTGCGCCTTGTGGTACTACGCACCTACACCGGGCCCTGGGGCTTGCCTCACTCTCAGGAGGCTATTCCAACTAACTGCACACACCATCAGCCCCAGGCGTCCCTCAACCTGCAGTGGCGGTCCCTACTGGCCGCAATACTGAGAGTGGCGTCACGACAAGAAGAAGATCTCCTACCTGTGACCAGATCCAGCCGAGTGGAGTCCCTGAAGGTAATGCACCGACACAACACCTGTGGGGCTTCACATCTGGCGTCACGAACAGGATAAGGACTAGACCTGTCCAGACAGGTGACCATGTGCCTGGGCGGTCCGCTTGGAAAATTGGAAGCGCCGCCATATTGCCACCATGAAAAGCGCGCCGAAAAACAACAGCAGCCCGCGCTGGAAGAAGTTACCGCCCACGAAGAGGTGTGGCTACCCAGAGATCCCCTGCAGAGTTCTGATCTCGCTTGTGAAGAGAGCGGAAGCGTTCAGAGACGTCGGGACAGAAAGGGAGCCAGAAGCCTGCTGCTGGGAGAGGAGCTGCTGAAAGAGGCAGAGCAGAAACTGAACAGCTTGCTACTAGAGGCAACGGCGAGTCCACTGCTGGGAAATCGTGCAGAAGAGGGCGCAGAAGAAATGGCGTCTGACCGCAGAAACCCAGAACCGGGCTCCGCTGCCTGGTGGTATCGGGAGCTGGCCCAGTTCTGCGACCGACTGGAGACCCGGGTCGTGGAGCAGATCAGGGAAGAACGCATGGAACTTCTGGAGATGGCTGCCGCGGTTCAGGCCTATGAGAGGGGAACCGCACGACGAGTGCCAGACCGGACGGCGACGACTCAGACCCCGATGCTGCCACCGATGGGTGAGTCCAGTATTACCCCTGCCGGCCCGGATGCCCCGACCCCTGCTGCCACGCCCGCGGTCCCTGAAGAGGCGCCCGGCGCGGCGACGCTGAGCCAGGCCGCAGCCACGCCAGGTGCGGCCCGCCAAGCCCAGGCCGCCGCAGCGATGCCCTGCTCGGCCCGCCAAGACCCGGCCGCCGCAGCGATGCCCTGCTCGGCCCGCCAAGACCCGGCCGCCGCAGCGATGCCCTGCTCGGCCCGCCAAGACCCGGCCGCCGCAGCGATGCCCTGCTCGGCCCGCCAAGCCCCGGCCGCCGCAGCGATGCCCTGCTCGGCCCACCAAGACCCGGTCCCTGCAGCGACGCCCAGCCCAGCCTGCACAGATCCCATCGCAGCTGCGACGCCGATCCAGGCCGCCGCCATACAGGGCGCGGCCCGCCAAGACCAGGCCGCCGCCATACAGGGCGCGGCCCGCCAAGACCAGGCCGCCGCCATACAGGGCGCGGCCCGCCAAGACCAGGCCGCCGCCATACAGGGCGCGGCCCGCCAAGACCAGGCCGCCACCATGCCAGGCGCGGCCCGCCAAGAGATTGCATCACCATTTACCCCGGCCTGCAAGGCCAGAGCAGACACCGCTCCCCAGTCCAAAGAGGTCCCTGCTGGAAAGCCCACGCTGGGGGAGGACCCCGCATACTGGCAGCTAAAGGCTGACATGGAAGCCAAGTTTCCACAATGGTTGGTGGACCGGTACATGCTCCCTCCGCATACCCCCAAGAGGATTCCAGCAACCCCTGCAGCAACCACGCCAAAGAGTCCCCCGCCTGGGCCTGCTGAAGAAAGCCCATCCCCAGCACTGCCATCAAAGGAGTGCCAAGAAGAACTAAGGGGGAGAGGAGGCCAGGAAACTGAGGAGCTGACTCAGGAGCCACCAGCAGTGGATCCATGCCCCGAGCCAGAGATGCTGCCGTATTCCCGCTGGGACGAGGAAGACCTGACACCTTCTGCTGAGGAAGATCTGCCCCAAAGCCTCACTTGGGAGCTTGTAAGCTGCACTTCGCAGAATCCAGCCCGCAAGACACGGCGCCGTAGCCGAAACCAGTTGTCACCTGCTCCGCCATCCCCAGAGCAAAGAGATGACATAACGGCCAGAGACCTAGAAGAAAAACGGTTCCTGAGAAGAGCCAAAGCACAGGTCAGAGGACCCCTTTGTAGAGGAATTGTGGAGGACTTCAGCCTAAAGTCAGGATACGGGTTCATTGTTGCACCTGGTATCAAAGAAGGTATCTTCGTCAATAGAAGAGATGTGAGAGCTCATCTGCCCAGAGGACACCCTGGCAGAAACTTAAAGATGGGAGACTCCGTACAGTTTACCCTGCATCAAGGAGAAAGAGGCTGGTATGCCCTAGATGTAGTGCCATGTCCCAAAGAAGAAAGGAAAGACAGCCATAAAGAAAGAAAAGACCAAAGACCTAATGAAGAGACAACTACAGATGAGGAAAAAGGTCAAGAAAGCAACAGGTGCCGCAGCCTTACAGGCCCAAGCCCTGGTGAAGAGGAATCTGCCTAAGTTTAAAGTAAAGTACAGCAAGTTTTGACCAGTTTTGAAGTTTTGCAACGTTTACAAGTTTAAGAATGTGCCCACATAAACTAATGTGAGAAATAAACCTTAAGGCTATGAACTGGCTATAGCCACAAACTCTCGCAGTGTAAATAGTTACACCAGAGGGCACCACCACCACCAGAGTCAGCCTGTTTAGGGGCTTGGCTCGTCTGCAACCAGGAGGAGCCCGTCCGTATATAGGGCCTTGGCTCACCTGCGACCAGAGAGCATGCCTGTTTATGGGGCCTGGCTCTCCACCACAAAGAGGGTACCTGGTCAGCACCAACTGTGGAGGCCGCCTCTGCATCCTGCCAGAAGAGGCTGAAGGCGCGGATCCACCAGGCCAGGTATACCCTGAAACCACCAGCCCATGTAAGCCGCCTCTACATCCTGCCAGAAGTGGCTGAAGTCGCGGCCAACGTGAAAGGGTTTTGGGTGGGTTAACGGACTTGTGGGTGGAGGGTGGTGATGTATGGTACCTGGTGCTTTTAAAAATGTTTTACATGTTTTAATGTTTTATGCATTTTAAAATGTTGTCTTGCAGCCCGAGGACGTGCTGGTGATAACTAAGGGGGAATGTGGCGCCCCTGACCTGGTCAGGCACCACTGAGTACTGCACCCATGCTGGGGACAGTACAACACAGGTAATCCAGAAGGCTGACCGGGGTGTGGTACACAGGCGCATAGTGATCAGGTCTCACACATGTACCCATGAGAGGACCCCTGGGGATCCCAGGAGGGGGAAAAGCCTTCACCTTCACTGGAATAGTGGAGGGGGCCAAAAGCCTCCATCTCCTCTCAAGGGGTGTGGTAAGAGAATCTGGTTGCTAGGTGGCGTAGGCAGGCACAAAAGGGAAAGGAGGAGGAGTAAACAGTCTAGAGTCTGCAGCAGAGTGTGGAGGAGTGAGGAGCAGGAAAGTGAAGCTCAGACAGGAGCAGCAGTGAAGGTCCCAGATGTGAGCCGGTTCAGAGCAGAGTCCAGGGAGCTCTGAGGAGAGCTGACCCCTTCCCCTGGGCTGCTGTAGTCTGACAGCGTCCGCGCAGTGGCTACCGACGGGGGAGAACGGTCAACTAGGAGTGCTACCCGAAACCCATCTCAGCTAGAGAGAAGAGCACGGAGTGGGAAGTAAGGAGACTGCTGGAGAGTACCAGGCCCAAACGGGCGGCAGATCCCGAAGCGGAGATAGATCCAGCTTTCTTTTGCTAAACCTGCCGGTGTGGGGCTCTCAAAGCCCACGCCACAACACCACAAAAGCCGCAGCCACGTAGCCACAGTTAGGGCCCATAGCTCACAGGAGGCAAGAAGCTGGAGTGATCTGGCCCAGGCAACAAGCACACGGCAAACGAAGGGGAGAGAGGCTGCAGCATCTTCCCTGGGTGACCCCCATAGGGACTCAAAGTCGGGGTTACCCCAAACCACCAAGGGCTAAGGAAGGCGAGTTAGTAGTCACCCTCACAAGTCAGCCTGAAGGACACCTGGTTCCCACTTGGTTCATCCCAGCTACGCCCGGGTCACTCACCCTGCCATCAACTGTGAGTAAAAACCCTGAAAGACATCCTGCCTGTGTTGAGTCATTCTGCGCCTTGTGGTACTACGCACCTACACCGGGCCCTGGGGCTTGCCTCACTCTCAGGAGGCTATTCCAACTAACTGCACACACCATCAGCCCCAGGCGTCCCTCAACCTGCAGTGGCGGTCCCTACTGGCCGCAATACTGAGAGTGGCGTCACGACAAGAAGAAGATCTCCTACCTGTGACCAGATCCAGCCGAGTGGAGTCCCTGAAGGTAATGCACCGACACAACACCTGTGGGGCTTCACACTGATAGCGTGATTCTGCCATGGGGCCGGTCGAAGACCTCAGCCCCAGATCTTTTATAGTATTTGGCTCCAGGAATAGTGGGACAGATTCAGTGACTTTTCTAGCTTGTTCCCGCGACCCATGCAGAGTTGGTAGACAACTTGTAGTATGCCTCCCTAGGGTTCTGTACCCCGACAGTGCCGATCCTGTGGAAGCAGCCTCCTGCTTCTCCCCAGCGACCATGTTGAAACGCCTTGGCCCACAGAGCTGCCTCGCGGCACATCCGCTCTGCTCGGCGTCTATAGCTCTTCTCCTTCAAGTTGTGTTGTGTGTTGGAAGCTGTTGCCCCAGCCGCTGCCACCGGCTGGTTCACTACTCTCACTAGAAAAACCTGCTTTTTCCCACTGTGTGCTCCTAACTCCCCCTGGTGGTTTCTTCTCCCTGACCCTGAGTCCTGGTTCCAGAGGATAGGGAGCCCCTAAGTGCGGTGGCGTCCTGTAAACCCAACCGCTGTGGTGGCCCCCTTCTGTGACCCGACACTGGCCCGGTCCCCTTTGGGGAGGGCAACCCACTGTAACTGTATGTACAGTATGTGTTGGTGAAACCGGTGCTGACCTTCCCTGGACCCGGGATAAGTACTACACCGTAAAGGGGGTGCAGTAACCTGTGGCGCCTGAATCCTCAAGGGCGCCAGAACTGTGTACCTTATCTACTGCATGGATGGGCCAGGCATGGCCACCACCACCACTGATACAAAGTATCTGATTCTCTGCCTGATGTACTGGGTATCCTATTCACCACGCATGTGGTATTCACCGGGGCTGCTCGGATCCGGACCCGCTGTGGCTCGAGGGGCGTCCGGACCCGGGGGTATCGCGCCCACTCGAATAGAAAAAGGGGGTGTTTACAGGGGGTATTGCATGGAATAATTCGTGACGCCACCCATGGTGTGTGGTAATGTGGAGTACCACCGCTGCGGCTGGGAGTACCCAGGGGCAATGAAGTGGGCAGCCAGGTGTTTAACCCCTCCACGGGTAGGTGAATGCCCCGGGGCTCGGTGATGATGACAGGGAGATGCCGTTGGGGAGGTAAGGGTCACTTGCATACTCATTCAGTCCAATAACGCTGATGTTGCGGGCAGGGAACAGACCACCGCAGGGGGGCTGCTCGAGACGCACGGATCCAGATGGTTGCTGTGGCTCAAATGGCAGTCGGACCCGGGCTCGCGCAGCAGTCTATCGCCCACAACTGAGAAAAGGGGGGTATTTACAGGGGAGAGTTTGTCAGTGACACCACCTGTGGGTTGCGGTGATTGTTGGTGACACCGCCGCTGCCTTGGTATGGGGTGCCCGGGGCTTATGGAGCGGGGCAGCAGGATGGTATCCCCTCAACGGGTAGGGGAGGTTTTGTCCCGAGGCCCAGGCGTAGGTGGAGTGCTGGGACGCAGTCTGCAGGGCTGGAACGGATGACACTGGTGTACTCACTATTTTGAATAAAGGCACACAGAGTCTAGATAGTAAACCAAGTGCCGGATAACGGTAGCCTCCGGAGGGGTGTGCTCGGGTCTCGCACACCGGTAGACAGGACAGGGGCCCTTCCTCCTGCACTTCTGTGTTGCTGTCTTATGTATTGACTAGTCCGCATGAAATGGGGTAAGTCCACTCCCAATGACTTTTCTGTGGGAGCTGTGGCCAGCGAGATCTGACCCTTGGGATTTTTGCAGGCACTTGCAGACGCCCTATGCCCCGCGTTGGGCTTCCATCTCGCTCTATCTGGGCTGCTAGTGGGACAAAACTGGAAATCTTGTCCCCTGCTCGCCCTAGGGTCCGGGCACCCCGACTGTGCACGGCCCTGCAGACCGGATTCCCGCTGTCGGCACCGGCGGGCTACAACCCTGCCCCGGTCCACTTAAGATCTCCCGCGACCGGATCTCCGTCGCCTGTGGCCCTGTCTGCCGACTGCCACCTAGTCAGTAGTCCGGTAGTCCAGAGGCTCCAACCCCTGACTACCCTGTCACTTCACACTCCTCTCACTTCCTTTCTCAGCACTGTACTGTCTTGTTCCCTCCCAGAACACCTCAGGACCCCTAGGTGGACGTCACCATCTGCTTCGCCCCGCCCACTGGTGTGTCCCTATTGTCATGGGGGGTCACTAGGCCTTGCTGGCTGATGTTGTGTACCTGGGTGTGGGTTTGTGTTGGTATGCCAAGGAGGATGGAGTCCTGCTCCTGGAAGATGTGACAACCTGTTTTTGCCAGGGCGTCACACTCCCCCTTGATAGAATACAGCCCATCCTCGGGCTGTCTCGCCACTGACGTTTATTTTTAACTGCTTCTGTAAAAAGGTAAAAGCATAACATAGTAAAACATAACATTTAAACATTTCATCCCTTTACAGGGAGACACATTTTCTTAAACGTTGCATTAACTTTCCTTCTCCCTTCAACTCGCCACCCAAAACACCTGAACCCTTGGTGCCACCGCTAGCTCTGGTGTCACACTACCCCAAGTTCCTGACGGTGTCCTTGGTGACAGAATTTAAGTTCCTTACCCACCAGTTCACCCCAAAGAGTCCCAAAGTTCCGGAACCCTCTGGCCTGGAGGTTAGCCACCGGTTTTGCTGGTGACTGGGCCTCGGCCGACTCTACTGCAGGCCCTTCCTCCAACCAGTCCTCTCCAGCGGGTGTTACAGTACTGGTGGTGTGGTAACAAGAAGGTTGATAGGGGTATGTACAATGACCCAAGAGAGAGTTTTTCGTTGGCCTCTACCAGTCCAGACGCCTTGGTCCATCAAAACAAAGCGAAGCATGGCTGCTCGTTGACCACGATTCATTTCTTTATGTCGATAACAAACCACCCCCGCGCTCTACAATGCCTTGTGTAGCTGACCATGTCCCCGGGTTCCAGATTCCTATCTGGATGGCCAGTCGGCAAATGAGGGGCTACAGCCCTCCGGGACACAAAAATTTCTGCTTCCAGTCCCGGCTCGTACATGAATCCCCACCATTTTGGGGGTCAAAATGGCGGACTTGCCCTCGGTAGGTCGGGCCCGGACCCAGAAGGTGGCTTGACGCAGGCAGTCTTTTTCCCTGTAGGTACGAGCAAGCACATCAGCCTTGCTTTTCTCCCTAGCAGCTATTTCTCTGCGTAGCTGCTGCTGCTGCCGCTCCCAGTACGGGGTTCCGTGCTCCTCCTCCTGCTCAGGAGCCAGGCCCACTTGAATGCCCTCGGCGCTGGCTACAACTGGCCTCACATACTGCCGTGGACCCCACCGATCAGCCGCCTGCTCCACTTCCCTGCAGGTACAATCTGGCTGCTCTTCAGCCGGGACGGGATGCTTGGGAGTGGTTGGCGCTGCAGCCGGGGTAGATTTAAAGTCGGGTGCCGCCTCCGTTGCGGTCGGGCGGATAGCCGGAGCCGACGTCATCACCGGTACGACCGGGCTTGGGGCCGGATGAGATGTCGTCGGGGCTACGGACTGGCTCGGGGCCGGGACGGGTGCCAAGGCGATGGTGAGTACAAGGCCCAAGGACCCTGGAACTGTGTCCTCTCCCGCAGACTGTACGGGTTCCGCTGCCACGAGTCGAGGCAACGGGTCGGTCGGGGCATTGGCTGCGGACACAGGCGACGAGGGAGACGACGTGGCGGACGGGAGCAGACTGGACCCGTCAGCCGAGCAGGCCGGTTCCCGGGGAAGATAGGAGCATGGGTCACTGCTTACCCATTCCTCCGAGGCCATCTCCATCTCGCGCGCCCGAACAGCTGCAGCCAGGCCCTTCATCTCCGTCGTCCACCTCACCAATATGAATTGGGCTTGGGCCTGGATCCCCCGGGACATCCTCTCTGTCTGTTCCTTAATCCAATCTGCAGTTCCGGGAACGGGGCTCTCCAAGCGCTTTCTGCCAGGCTGCTGTGACATCTTGCTGCGTTGGTGTTCAGGAACGGGTTTCTGCAGAGTCCTGGTGTCCCTGCACTTTATCTTCTCTGGTTACATGCCACTTTTCTTGCCCTCTCCCTTGATTTTCCAGCAGACGTCTTTCTGCTCTGGGGATCACCGGGTTCCGCCCGCGTTCTTAGGGGGCGGGGCCTCAGATTCACGCTCTTTTCAAGGAAGAAGATGGTGAGGTTGTTGTGTTTGGCGCCAAGAATGGCCGACAAGATGGCGGCGGTCCAAAAATTTCTGCGTTTCACGGTTCAACAGTTCATAAAAAGGCGCACTTCCCCCAAATCATCGGATGGAGTTCGAATCCTGTTCGTGACGGAAAGATTTGTTACGGGCAGGGGTGACTGACCACGACAGGGAAGGCTACCCGAGGCGCTCGGATCCGGGATCATGGCTGTGGCTCGAGTGGCAGCCGGATCAGAGGCTCGCGCAGCAGTCCGCCGCCCACAACAATAAAAAGGGGTATTTACAAGGGAAGAGACTGTCAGTGACGCCACCAGTGGGTTGCGGTGATGGTTGGTGACACCGACGCTGCCTTGGTATGTGGCGCCCGGGACTGATGGAGTGGGGCAGCAGGATGGTATCCCCTCCACGGGTAGGGGAGGTGTTGTCCCAGGGCACAGGTGTACGGGGAAGAATGCCGCGGAGCGTATTCTGCAGGGCTGGACCGGGTGGTGTTGGTGTACTCACAGTTCTAGAAGAATTCACACAAAGTCCAAGTGCTAAACCAAATTGCCAGTGACCAGTGACCTCCGGCGGGTGTATTCGGGTCCCACACCCTGGTACAGCAAACAGGGGTCCCTTCCTCCTGCACTTAGTATTGGTCTTAGTTTGACTACTCCGCTTGAAACGGGGAAGTCCACTCACCGGTGATTCTGTGTGTTGTAAGCTGTGGCCCGCGAGAAGTGACCCGTGGGATATTAGCAGGCAATTGCGGAGCCCGATCCCCCTCGTTGGGCTTCTGTCTCGCTCTCTGGGCTTGCTGGTGGGACAAGACGTGGAATCTTGTCCCCTGCTGGCTAATTGACAAGGTGCTTGAAGCAGTCCTCGCCCTAGGGTCCAGGCACCCCGACTGTGCTCGGCCTCCGGACCGGATTCCCGCTGTCGGCACCGGCGGGCTACAACCCTGCCCCGCTCTGCTTAAAGTCTCCCGCCTACCAGATCTCCGTCGCCTGTGGCCCTGTCTGCCGACTGCCACCTAGTCAGTGGTCCGGTAGTCCAGAGGCCCCAACCCCTGACTACCCTGTCACTTCACACTCCTCTCACTTCCTCTTCCTAAGCTTGACTGTCGTGTTCCCTCCCAGAACACCTCAGGACCCCTAGGTGGGCGTCACCATCCACTTGGACCCGCCCACTGGTGTGACCCTATTGTCATGGGGGGTGACTAGGGTTTGCTGGCTGATGTTGTGTACCTGGGTGTGGGTTTGTGTTAGTATGCCACGGAGGATGGAGTCTTGCACCTGGAAGATTTGTGCAGTCTCTGTGACAACCTGGTTTTGCCAGGGCGTCACAATTGCAGTTCAGTTCATGACAGCTGTGGACAGACCGGGCTGAACTCCAGAGCTGTCACCTGAGGCTATCAACTCAGGGTCTCAGATGATGTAGACAAAACGAGCCACTGGACTGAGTGATTGGTTGCAGCGTCAACACTGCTGTAGCCAATCAACAAAGGCAGGAACAGCAGTGATGTGGCAGCACTGACCTCGGAGATGGGACGTGAAGCTCAGCTTGGGAATATGTGACGCCCTGGCCTATCAGGTCGTCACAGGGTATTGTGCAATCTGCCCTTCTGCATGATATCCACCTACTCCTTGGTTACGGGTCCCTGACTTTTGGTGTTGCTAAGAAGAAGCTAATCAAAACCCTAGGAACACTCTGCACCACACCCACCAGACACACCAGTGGACAGCCTGAAGGGAATAGGGATGGCCACTTGGGGGGTTGGTTAAGGGGAGGTCAGGAGCGTTAGGAGACAGTCAGTTGAGGAGTGACTCTCAAGAGGAGAGGTCACAAGTCAGTTGAGGAGTGACTCTCAAGAGGAGAGGTCACAAGTGAGCTGAGCAGTGACTCTCAAGTGGAGAGGTCAGGAGCTAGGCTCCTCGTTTACTAGGTGGCAGACGTTGCTCTGGGCCTGGTAGGAGCTGGACCCCAGTCGCAGGGGATCGTGACAAGGGGCACGGACTGTCGAGGAGGACAGCCGGCGGCCTTGTGCCATCACTGGGCAGGGGCCAGGGCATGACGGGATACGTGGACTTGTGACGCCCTGGACACCCAGAGGTCACAGGTTACTACACTCACCACATACACCCCCACCCTAGTAAGGTACCAACAGTCAACCAAAGACCTGATTGCCTCCCTCAGAGTCAGACAGGCACACCAGGTGGGCGGGCTCAGGCGGATAGACACGCCCTCCGAGGAGTCTGCTGGCCTGAGGCAGGAAAAACACAGACAGAAGCAGAAAGAGAAGAAAGGGAAAGAGAGAGAGGAGTACAGTTCTGCGCGGGGCCTGGGTTGGAGCCTAGGACCCCTGATCAGTCAGGCAGGCAGACGGTAGTGGCTGCTTGCAGGAGACCGGGAATACGACCGGTGGAACCGTAAGGGACTGGGACAGGGTAGTGGCCCGCCGGATCCGAACCGGGGAGCCAACTGGATACCGGAGCACCAGGCAGGGTACTCAGACCCCGAACTAGGCTATAAGCCACCACCATAGTCAAATCAACTGATTGCGATCTGGACCTCAGGGGTTCATTCCCACCAAAGTCCCGATTGAAGGCAACAGCCCAACCCGTCCGGATAGGAGCCACCGCCAAAGGCCAGAGATCCAAAGGGCCAGCGTCTGCGGGAAAACGGGCTCCTACGACACATATACGCCGGGGAGCGGACTACCAGTGCCCAGGCACAGTGGTCAAGATACATACACAGGTGCAGGAGAAAGGCGGACATTGCCAACCAGACTGGGAAGCTGCAGCCGGCTGCGGGCCCCGTTCATCACCCAGTTTGGTTTACCAGTGACTCTGTGTGGTTTAATCGTAAGTACACCTGTGCCCTCAGGCACCGCACCGTGCTGCACCGCAACACTGCGCCCTGCACCCCGGCCCTCGCCAACCGGGCCCCGGGACCAACATCCCCTACCCACGGAGGGGTCAACACCTAGCTGCACCACTACACCGCTCCCGGGAGTCCCCGTATCTTCACCACAGCGGTGGTGTCCACCATCACCACAACCCGTGGGTGGCGTCACAAACAATCATCCCAAAACCAAATACCCGCATCCCCCGCGCGTAGCGCCAACCTCCCTTGCAGAGCGATGTGACCCCCGGGTCCGTGAGAGGCTCAAACCACCACCCGTAGAACGCGAGCACGGATCCGAGCGGCTCGCCGGCCGCAGCCGAGGCCGCAGGGCGTTACACGTGGACTCCTCTGGCGTCACGAACAGGGTAGAACCAGTCTACTTACTGGTAGAAGTGTGCCTTGTGGTTCCCGTCAGCGGCGTCCCGCTGAAAAATCTGAAGATCCGCCATCTTGGGCGCGAAAGTTTTTCGCTCAAGTCGTCTTCCCCGAGCAGTGAAGGCGCGAAAGTGAAACCCCGCCCCCAAAAGAGAAAAGTGCTGTAGAAAAACCAAGGGGGGGGGCGGGAAGAAGATGTCCGTGCCTACCGGAGATGGCGGGGGGGGGCGTCAGCTGCAGGAGTGGCGGCGCCCAAAGATGGGAACGTGGTAGCCCTCTTTCCGGTCGCAGGAGCGGGGGAGGCTGCAGGTCCAGCGGTCGCCCAGGTAATGCCGATCTCCCTGCCATACATGCCCGGTGCTACTTGGCTACCCCAGTACGATGGGAAGCCTGACGCCTTACAGGTGTTCCGGAAAAAGATAAACCCAATTCTTGACTTGTATGCCATGACTGGCAGACAGCGGGCGACGGTGGTACTCAGGCAGCTGACCGGCGCAGCCGAGCAGGAGACGGAGACCTGGACCGACGCGGACCGGGCCTCGGTAGCCACTATCTTTGAAAAACTCCAGACCGCCTTTGAGACCCGAACCGAGGCTGAGTTGCGGATGCAGTTTTACCAATGTGGGCAGCGGCCCGCGGACAGTATCAGAGACTATGCCCTGCACTTGCAGACGGCCCTCCGGACCCTGAGGCGGGTGGACACCATCATCAACGCCGACAACAACAAGATGTTAGTGGAGCAGTTCCTACAGGGACTGGGGTCTGCTGAGGATCGCAAACAGCTGCGGTTATGGACTCTGGAGCACGCCGATTTAGACTTTACAGTACTAAAGGAGCGGGCCATCAAGGCCCTGCAAACACCAACTGGTGGCGCTCCTGACGCGGCCCCTTGGCCGGTTGAAACCGCTCCCATCTTAGTGGCACCCCCTCCCTTAGCTCTACCGGCCCCTGCTACACCTGTCGGGACAATAGAAGCGCTGGCCTCGCAGGTCCAACGCATGAATGAAGATCTTACCCGGATCCTCGCCGTACTCCAGCTCCCGACGAGAGTCAAGCCCCAGGAGAAGATCCAGCTCGCTGACAGCCCAGAGGACGTCCCTTGGATGCAGCCGAGGAAGAACACTGACCTGCGGTATGGACCACCTGTGTGCTACAGGTGCAACAAGCCTGGCCATTACTCTAGGCGATGTCCGTTAAACGAGCAACCCCTGAGGCCAAGGGCCAATCCTCAGGAGTAGACCCCCATGGCCCGGGTGATTGGAGGGACCAGTTTGTAGGAGGCCACCCCATCATCTCCCTGGCGGTGGACGGCGTCCCGACCATGGCCCTGCTGGACACCGGATCGCAGGTAACCACTATGTCTTATTCATTGTACCAGCGATAATGGGCCGATAGTGAACTTGCCCCTCCCGATGATAGCATGACTGTTATTGCGGCCAATGGACTCCCTATGACCCAAGTGGGACTCAGGGAAGTGACCCTGACCGTGGGAGGGACCCAACTGAAACGCCAAGTGATGATTGTGGCGCTGAATGAGTCCAGTGACCGTAACCCGAAAGTGGTCCTGGGAACCAATGTGATTGAGCACTGTATGGGAGAGATGTTGAACTTGCTGCAACAACTGTCTGCCACTGCAGGAGGAGGGCGGCAGAGGGCCCTGCAGCGTGAGATTTGGGCCCTCCTGCACCGGCAGCTGGTGAACCTGACAGGTGGAGAAATTGGTGGAGTGCGGGTGATGGATGCCGCCCCTTTGGTGATCCCAGCAAGGAGCGAGATGATGATTTGGTATAGGGCAGCAGTAGGCCCCCAGGGACGGGATTACCCGGCATTGGTAGAACCCTCGCCTTCGGAGCACTGGCCCACGGTAATGGTAGCCAGGGGGGTGATTGACGTCAAAAAGGGGAGGGCGCCTGTGAGAGTGCTGAACTGCGGGGAGAAAGAGGTTAGGCTTCCCTGCTATGCCACCATAGCTAAGCTGTTCACCATCGACCCCCACACTATCCATGAGACCGCCCCCACTACCCTTACACCCGACATGAGTAGTGACACTCCATCTCCGCCATTACAGGAGTGGTGCCGAGAGCTACATGTCGGCACCAAATCTACCCCGGCACATCACAAAGACGTGTATGCAAGGTAGTACAGGAGTATGGGCAGGTTTTCAGCAAGCACCCGCTAGATTTTGGGAGGATTAAAGGGGTCCAACATCATATCCCCACAGGCAAACATGCACCTATCAAGGAGAGGTATAGGCCAATACCACCACACACTATCAATGCGCCAAAGACATGTTGAGGAACATGAAGGAGACAGGGGTCATCCGGGATAGTTGTAGTCCATGGGCAGCTCCGTTGGTGCTGGTAAAGAAGAAAGACGGTACCATGAGGATGTGTGTGGATTACCGGAAGATCAATTAGATAATGCATAAAGATGCCTACCCTCTCCCCCGCATTGAAGAGTCGCTGGCTGCACTAAAAACTGCTAATTATTTCTCTACCCTTGACCTTACCAGTGGATACTGGCAGGTGGCGGTCGCACCAGAGGACCGCGAGAAGACTGCATTCGCTACCCCCATGGGACTCTGCGAGTTCAACAGTATGCCGTTCGGGCTGTGCAATGCCCCGGGGACCTTCCAACAGCTCATGGAATGCTGCTTGGGGCATCTCAACTTCGAGACTGTCCTATTGTATCTGGACGATGTGATCGTGTATTCCAAGACATACGAGGCCCACCTGGAGCACCTGGCAGAAGTGTTCGCAGCCCTCTCCAAGTACAGGATGAAGTTGAAGCCGTCAAAGTGCCATCTGCTGAAACCCAAAGTGCAATACCTCGGACATGTGGTGAGCGCCGAAGGCATAGCCCCGGATCCGGAGAAGTTTGCTGACATACAGAGCTGGCCGCGACCAACTACGGTGAGAGAAGTCAGGCAGTTCCTGGGCCTGGTGGGCTACTACCGCCGTTTCATCAAGGGGTACACGAAGATGGCCGCATCCATGCAAGACCTCCTCGTGGGACAGACCAAGAATGGGAGAGCCCCCGGGCCCCCGTTTGTCTGGAGTGAGAACCATGAGGAGTCCTTCCACCAGTTGAAGTCAGCCATGACGGGCGAAGAAATCCTGGCCTACCCGGACTACAGTCTCCCGTTCGTCCTCTATACCGACGCCAGTAATGTGGGCCTGAGCGCGGTCCTGTCCCAGGTGCAAGATGGGAAGGAAAAGGTGATCGCCTTCGCTAGCAGAAAACTTTGGCCGACGGAAAGGAACCCCAAAAATTACAGTTCCTTCAAGCTTGAGTTCTTAGCCCTTGTGTAGGCAATAACTGAAAGGTTCAAGCATTACCTTGCAGCGGCAAAGTTTACTGCCTACACGGACAACAATCCGTTGACACACCTAGACACGGCCAAGCTGGGTTCCCTGGAGCAGTGGTGGATGGCTCGACTGTCCAACTACGATTTCACTATCAAGTACAGGGCCGGCCGCAAGAACACCAATGGAGATGCGCTGTCCCGAATGCCGCACCTACCTGATGACGGGGTGGAGAACGACGACCTTGAAGAAATTGAGCTACCCGCATTCCATCGGCCCCGAGATGAGAAGCCCTGCGTTAACCAAGTGAACCTTGACCCACTGCCCGGCCAGGGGTAGCAGAAAGCCCAGGATCAGGAACCTGCGGTCCAGCTGGTTAAAGCCATGATCACGCAGGGCTCCTCCAGGATGGATCCCGCGGCCCCCTCAGAAGCCCAACGGTTGTAGAAGGAGAGAAACCGGCTGCACCTGTATAAATGGAAGCTGTGTCGGGAAATGATCAATCCATAGACCCATGAGAAGGTTCGCCAGGTGGGGGTCCCCCAAGCCAGTGTGCCCAGGGTCCTGAAGGCCTACCACGATGGGGCAGGGCACTTCGGTTGGAAGAAGCTGGAGATGTTGTTGAGAGAGCAGTTCTACTGGAGTGGGATGCGGGAGTCTGTGGAGGCCTGGTGTCGAGAATGTGGCCCCTGCACACTGAGAAGGCGGGATGAGGCCAGCCAGAAGGCCCCCCCTTCAGCCGATCGTCACCTACCAGCCATTAGAGTTGGTCGCCCTGTACCACGTCAAGCTCATGCCCAGCCGAAGCGGGTACACATATGCCCTGACCATCGTAGACCATTACTCCAGGTTCATGGTGGTTGTCCCAGTTAAAGATTTGACGGGCCGTACCACAGCCAGAGCCTTCCAGGCCTACTTCTGCCGACCGCACGGCTACTCGGAAAGGGTGCTCACAGACCAGGGCTCGGCCTTTGAAGCGGAGGTGTTCCAGGAGTTCTGTCACTTGTATAGGTGTAAGAAGATCCGGACTATGCCATACCATGCCCAGACTAATGGGATGTGTGAGAAAATGAATCACCTGGTCCTGAAACTCCTCAAGATGCTACCGCTGGAGGAAAGGAACCTGTGGCCTGAGAAGTTGCCTGACCTGGTGGATATGTACAATAACATCCCCTGTAGTTCCACCAAGTGCACGCTGGCATATCTAATGAGAGCCCAACCGGGACGGCTGCCCGTAGACCTGGAGATGGACATAGAAGCACCCGAAGCCCTCTCCTCCACTAACTGCTGCGATGCCAAGCGACAGATGCAGTATCGACAGATCCAGGAATATGTGGAAAGGAATCTGCACCAGAGCCGGGAAAAATAAGAACAGCGCTTCAACAGGCGGGCTCCGGCTGCACCCTTTGTACCCGGGGATGTGGTGCTAAAGCGCAAGAGAAGGACACATAAGCTCGACGACCAGTGGGAGAGGACACCATATGTAGTATAACCCACTGGATGGGAGAATGAAAAGACTTATCTGATCAGTCGCGACCAGAAGACCACGGCTACCATTTCCAGGGACCACCTGAAGAGATGCCCAGATCCCCTAAGGCTGTTAGATGGGACTCCGGCTTACGTGCCAAGCAGGAAAAAGAAGAAAGAGGTGATTCATACCGTAATGGGCGACTTGCCAGCGGACTGGCCTATGCAGAATGGCGTGGTGATTGTTCCCGTGATAACGTTCCCACAACCCATGGAAGAAAGAGAGACGGAGACATCCACCAGCCGAACCAATGCCCAGGGATGCACCTATACTACGCCCCCGTAGGTCTCTACCTGCCATACCTGACACCAGGGAAGAGGGGCCAGTTATCCCCTCTGTCCCACTACCTCCCACTGATGACACTGGCCCCAGAAGCTCCACACGACCTAACCTAAGTAGGCCCCCGCTTAGGTACAGGGAAACTGCTATTTAGGGGTGCGATGTATTGATTGTGTAAATATCTGAATGAATGAGCACTAATCACCTGAGGCTTTCACCTGATTCAAAAAGGACAGTCCCCGTTGGGACCAACAGTGTTTTGTGGTGGCCCGTTGGCTACTGAAGTGCCCGTCCCTGTTGGGACTGATGTTGTCCCCTTTTTTCCCAAAGACAAGGCTGAGAACTAGCAAGCCACCCAATAACTATTGGGCTTGTAAATATTTCCCAACTGCCCTTCCCGCAACTGCCAGTCTCCGGAGAGGCTGGTTGGAGGAGGGACCCGCAGCAGAGCAGGCTGGGGTTCGGTCACCATCAGAACCGGTGACCATCCTCCGGGTCAGGGGTCCCCAGGACGTGGGGCCTCTGAATGACTGCCAGGTGCGTAGCACCGTACCCGTTCCCGCTTGGGTAGCCTGGCCAGGTTCCTGTTTCCGGACTGGGGAACAGGGGTGCTGCCCATTTCTTAGGGGCAGCATCAAGATCTGGGTTGCTTGGGTGGGAAAGCGGAAGGACATAGACCCGTTCCGCGTATGTTTAATAAAAATGTTCCCGTTTGCAACAGTTTAAGTAATGTGCCTCCCGCGAGGGAAGAAATGAATAAAATGCTTTTTGAATGTTTTTCACTTGTTTGTTTATTTTACAGAAAAATAAAAACCGGTGATGGACGGGCAGCCCGCGGACGGTCTGCATTAAACCAAGGGGGAATGTGATGCCCTGGACACCCAGGGGTCACAGGTCACTACACTCTCCACATACACCCTAGTAAGGTACCATCAGTCAACCAAAGACCTGATTGCTTCCCTCAGAGTCAGACAGGCACACCAGGTGGGCGGAGTCAGGCGGATAGACACGCCCTCCCAGGATTCTGCTAGCCTGAGGCAGGAAAAACACAGACCGAAGCAGAAAGAGAAAAAAGGGAAAGAGAGAGAGAGAGAGAGGAGTACAGTTCTGCGCGGGGCCTGGGTTGGAGCCTAGGACCCCTGATCAGTCAGGCAGGCAGACGTAGTGGCCGCCTGCAGGAGACCGGGAATACGACCGGTGGAACCGTAAGGGACCGGGACAGGGTAGTGGCCCGATGGAACCGAACCGGGGAGCCAACTGGATACCGGAGCACCAGGCAGGGTACTCAGACCCTGAACTAGGCTATAAGCCACCACCATAGTCAAATCAACTGATTGCGGTCTGGACCTCAGGGGTTCATTCCCACCAAAGTCCCGATTGAAGGCAACAGCCCAACCCGTCTGGATAGGAGCCACCGCCAAAGGCCAGAGATCCAAAGGCCCAGCGTCTGCGGGCAAACGGGCTCCTACGACACATATACGCCGGGGAGCGGACTACCAGTGGCCAGGCACAGTGGTCAAGATACATACACAGGTGCAGGAGAAAGGCGGACATTGCCAACCAGACTGGGAAGCTGCAGCCGGCTGCGGGCCCCGTTCATCACCCCGTTTCTTTTACCAGTGACTCTGTGTGATATAATCGTGAGTACACCTGTGCCCTCAGGCACCGCACCGCGCTGCACCACAACACTGCGCCCTGCACCTGCACCCCGGTCCTCGCCAACCGTGCCCCAGGACCAACATCCCCTACCCACGGAGGGGTCAACACCTAGCTGCGCCACTACACCGCTCCCGGGAGTCCCCGTACCTTCACCGCAACGGTGGTGTCCACCATCACCACAACCCGTGGGTGGCGTCACGAACAATCATCCCAAAACCAAATACCCGCATCCCCCGCACGGAGCGCCAACCTCCCTTGCAGAGCGACGTGACCCCCGGGTCTGTGAGAGGCTCGAGCCACCACCTGTAGAACGCGAGCACGGATCTGAGCGGCTCGGCTGCCGCAGCTGAGGCCGCAGGGCGTTACAGACCCCAGGCCAGGAAGTAGCTTCAGGCGTCCTGGTAATTCACCCGATGAGGACGGAGCCTTCAAGATCCATTCTCCACCCGCTCCAAAATCGGGGTACTAGCGCAACAAGGGGGATAGGACTTTCCCACTGCATAGTCCAGAAAATCCCAAGCGTGAACCCTGAGAGCAAACTAACTCCGTTAGCCATACGGGTGAACGGGACCCATTTAGTTTTAAGCTGAAAGGGACCAACTACAGAAAGAGGTGCCAAGGTCAAGGTCACAGGCTAACAAGCAACACCAACGGGCACGGGCGTGCTCCCTCCCTGCTGCAGTGGCATCAAGAACTTTGGTTTTCCACGGTTGTCAGCGTTATTGGACTGAGTGAGTACGCAATTAACCCTTACCGGCCCGACGGCATCTTCCCAACACCATCACCGAGTCCCGGGGCATCCCCCCTACCCGTGGAGGGTTAAACACCTGGCAGCCCACACCATCGCCACCGGGTACTCCCAGCCGCAGCGGTGGTACTTTACCCTTACCACACACCACGGGTGGCGTCACGAACTTTCCACACCATCCCCTGTACATAAATTGTGGAGACACGGGGGTCAGTGGGTGCTCTCGTCCGCTGGCCCGGCCGCCTTTAGAAAGACAGCATGGCCTAGGGCTCATCCCAACTGAACACCCGACCTCCTTAACCGTGGGCGGAACACTACTCAGACAACACGGGGTGAGGGAATCACAATAGTAAGACTTTATTGGATCCCCAAACAATTAACGGCATATAGCACATAACCAGCAAAACACACAAATGTAACAGGCAACAGAGTCTCACCCTTCCGCTGGCTCACCAGGGATTTAGAATGTCCTTGCCTCAGAGCTTCCAGGGCTACTTAATCCAATCCAGCAGCACCCCGCTTTCGGCGGGCACCCAACGAGAATGGAATAACGCCAGATTTAGGAAGCTAGCTGAGGTCTGCAAAGTCTGTAGCCAGGTGACCAAATTGTCCTAACCTGTGTTTCTTCCTTAAGTAGTCTCTGGTATGATGATATGATATAATCCTGGCAGCCGGAGTCGAAATCCCTAGATTGCGGTTATGGTCTCCAATTGGAATCGGAGTCCATAGATTGAAGCCATGTAGCCAAGTGATACTCTAGTCGGAGCCAAAGTCCCTAGACCGAGTCCACAAGGCATAGGCGGTTCCCCCAGACACCAGACGAGTCACTGCAGCCACTATTCCCGGCACTATAATCCTTTTATAGCTGGACCTGGTATAATTCAACTGAACAGTGGGACTTCATCCAAACAAGTGATACAGCAGCACTTTTTTCAGGCTCTATTGCTCACATGTCAAGCACTATATAGGCCCTATAACATTTCCCATTTTACTGCATTATTCATTTATGCCAGTGGAGTAGACTATTTCCCACTATATTATATTAATGCACTACCATATCAGATCCCATATTTTCATATGCGCTCTGTCATAGTACTGTCATTTAATATATATAAACCCGTACATGATTACAGTAGAAGGATATTATTCATCCCTTTGGGAAAGAGAAACATATCTCTAGAATTTACTATTGTCATCAAGGACACTTTTGATGATTGTGGGCGCAAAATAGCTCACACTCCAGTGACATTTAATCTGGTGGACACACCTGAATATCTACATACATGCATGTTTCAAGAAATTGTGATACATATTTCCAGCAACTCTCGTTTTGAAAAAAAACCACTGAATATTAAGTTGTTTTTCTGATAGATTCCTATCACCGTGATTAAGGCCATTTTGTATAGGCCAAAACGTTGGTAACATATAGGAAAGTTATTTTCAAAAAAATTATTTTCTCACAATAAAATAAGTACACGAATCTTTTTGTCTATGAATTTCCATTACCTCTGACTGCCGAAGTTATCTTACTATATTCTGTTACTGTTTTACTTCAGAGCACCTCCTAAACACGGTTGAGCCAGGTTTATTCTATTCTAGATTTAGGAAGCTGGCTGACGTCTGCAAAGTCTGTAGCCAGGTGACCAAATTGTCCCAACCTGGGTTTCTTCCTTAAGTAGTCTCTGGTATGATGTTATGATATAATCCTGGCAGCCGGAGTTGAAATCCCAAGACTGCGGTTATGGTCTCCAATCGGAATCAGAGTCCCTAGATTGAAGCCATGTAGCCAAGTGATCCTCTAGTCGGAGCCAAAGTCCCTAGACCGAGTCCACAAGGCATCCTGGTTCTGATCCCCTAGCCAGCTCCTAAGAGCTTAGACTGGATCATGCAACATCCATCAACTGTTGACTCCAAGAAGTCCCTTTTTATAGCCATAGCCTTCCTTTAGGATATACTATGCCCTTATCGGAATGGTTGTACAAGGTTGCTTCTCTTATTGGATGAGTTTCAAGCTGCATGGATAATGTTAATTTAAATATTGTGGACAGAAAGACTGAGGATATTTACATGTAGTCTGCAATCCCCAGACTAGACAATAGCCACTGAGGTAATTTAGATTAGATTAGCAATACACAACTACATTACAATGAATGCTCAGAGGGACCTGGCAGAAACAATAGCTTAGCAAGCATGAGTTAACACACAGAAGAACAATACGTCTGGTAATGTAAGATATTTAAACCCACGACACACATTGAAAAAGTCTGTGTTGTCACAAGCCCCCCTTTATTTGAGTGGCCGCACGACCCCCAGGTCCGGAGACCCCTCAAGCCACCGTTGATCCGGATCCGAGCAGCCGCTGACGCGGGGTCGGCACACTTCGAATTTCCTGGCGTCACAAACAGGATCCGAGCAGGACCCAGTTACCTGGGTGACGTGCGCCTTGAAGCCGAAAACGGCGAGTCAAAAATTCCTCTTCCTGCCAATTCCGACATTTTCCACCATCTTTTTATGCCAAAACGCTATCTTCACCGTGAAAATGCGCAAAGCAGAAGCCCCGCCCTTCATCCTGCATGTGAGGCCGGAACCGGAAGTTCCCAGAGGGCTACAGCGCAAAAGAGTGCTGAGTGAAAACCGAGGGGGCGTGTCGGAATGTAGCAACAGCGGAAGTGAAGCAGGGATGCCATAACATTCCTGGACAACGCAGAGGAAAGATGGCGGAGCGAGACTGGTCACCGGAACGTGCTGTTCCCGGGACCGCGACATGGATAGAGGAAGAGACAGAGCAGCTGTGCAGAAGAATGCGGACGCAGTTCTTGTTCATCCTAAACCACTGGAGGGAAGAGATGAGGAGCCTGGTGATGGCGGTGCGAGCCTGTGAGATTGAGATCACACGTGAAGAGAGGTAAGCGGTTACCCAGTCCCTGGATTGCCCAAATCTGGCCACAGCGGTTGAGGGATCCGAACCGCCCCCACTCGCAGTGAGCCCTGCACCGTCACCTACCCCGTCCTCGGCGGACGCCGAGCTGCCCACACCAATCCCGGCAGCGGAACCTTCAGTTTCTTCAAAGGAAGCTCCAGCTGCAGAAACCACAGTGCTATCCCTCATCCCTGTCATGACAGCGGTCATCCGGATCCCGGCCAGACCAGACCCGGCCGCATCACCTGGCCCGTCCTCAGAGGCAGAGCACCCGGACCCTGCAACCCCGGCTGAGGAGCAGTCCGTCTTTCTATCTGCAGATGCGGAAGTGGAGCCTGAAGATCCACCGGTTCCACTGCCACGCAGCATCCCGAAGGCTATTGGGGCCGCAAGAGTCCATATCAAAGCAGAACCAGTTAGGGAGCTGAGGCCAGACGCTGACGCCCTCTACTGGAAATGACAACAACCAATGATTACAAGCTGAGATCACGACCCGAAACCAGCGACAACTGACACCAGCGATGACAATTCCAGACCAGCGGCAGCGGGAGATCGTTGCCCGTAGACAGAGAGAGAAAGAAAATCTGAGGAAGGCCACCTTTCGAGTTTGAGGGCCGCAACGAAGCGGCCTCGTGCGGCGCTTCAACCCTGAGAAGGGGTGGGGTTTCCTCTGGGAAGCAAGTCACCCTGATGAGGTGTTTGTGGCTAGAAGAGATATCGAGCAGCATCTCCCGAGGGATCACTCGGGTCGAAATCTGGAGCCAGGGGAGGTAGTCACTTATACACGGCACTGGAGCGAGCGAGGCTGGTACGCCCTCGATGTGAAATGGCTCGCTATGGTGAATGAGCAAGTTGTGCCAGCTGCCGCGGTCGACTAACAGCCTCCCAGTGAGCGGTACTAGTAGTTTGAAAAATTTAAATGCCAGTAGTTTAACGATGCCATACAACTGTTAGATATCGGTGTTTTCGTTTGTTATTTTCCACAGTTTGTAATTTTCCATATAGAAATGTTAGTAAATAAGTGCTTAATTGACCAGCTTGAATGAATAGAGTGAAAATAACCAGATTTGCTAGAAAATTGCTAAAGTGTGTACACCCGGTACATGGACTTCATTACGTTTCATATATAAGTAAACATGGACCACGGTCACAGGACTGGCGTGACCAACACAAACTTGTGTATTGTATATAGTTGCACCTCCTGTGCCCACATGAGCCGTCTAAAACAACGCCCGGGACCTTAACCTGGTCACGGACCCACCATAGGTTTGCAGGGGTTCAGGTTGTTTGGGTGGCGGGTTAACGGGATACGGTACATTGGGACTGGACTGCCGTGGGTAGAGGCAGGTTGAGTCTCCGGTACCATTGAAACCGCTGGCGTCCCATGGTTGAGAGATGAACTCATAAAAGGTTTAGTAACGTTTAAGAAAAGTGCCTCCCCTGCGTGGGATGAAAATGTTAATAAAAATGTTAACCCCTTTTTCTACCTTTTCCACAGTTTTGAAAAAATAAATAAATAATAAACCTCTGTTGTCCTGTAGCTCGGGGACGAGCTACGTTTAACCAAGGGGGACTGTGACGCCCTGGCCTATCAGGTTGTCACAGGGTATTGTGCAATCTGCCCTTCTGCATGATATCCACCTCCTCCTTGGTTACGGGTCCCTGACCTTTGGTGTTGCTAAGAACAAGCTAATCAAAACCCTAGGCGCACTCTGCACCACACCTACCAGACACACCAGTGGACAGCCTGAAGGGAATAGGAATGGCCACTTGGGGGGTTGGTTAAGGGGAGGTCAGGAGCGTTAGGAGACAGTCAGTTGAGGAGTGACTCTCATGAGGAGAGGTCACAAGTCAGTTGAGGAGTGACTCTCAAGAGGAAAGGTCAGGAGCTGGGCTCCTCATTTACTAGGTGGCAGACGTTGGTCTGAGCCTGGTAGGAGCTGGACCCCAGTCACAGGGGATCGTGAGAAGGGTCACAGACTGTCGAGGACAGCCGGCGGCCTTGTGCCATCACTGGGCAGGGGCCAGGGCACGACGGGGTACATGGACCCCAGACCAGGAAGTAGCTTCAGGTGTCCTGGTAATTCACCCGACGGGGACGGAGCCTTCAAGATCCGTTCTCCACCCACTCCAAAATCAGGGTACTAGCGCAACGAGGGGGATAGGACTTTCCCACTGCATAGTCCAGAAAATTCCAAGCGTGAACCCTGAGAGCAAGTTCACTCCGTTAGCCATACGCGTGAGCGGGACCTATTTAGTTTTAAGCTGAAAGGGACCAACTACAGAAAGAGGTGCCAAGGTCAAGGTCACAGTCTAACAAGCAACACCAACAGGCACGGGATCCAGGCGTGCTCCCTCCCTGCTGCAGTGGCATCAAGACACGGTTGACAGCATCAGTGTTATTGGACTGAGTGAGTATGCAATTAACCCTTACCGGCCCAACGGCACCTTCCTGACACCATCGCCAAGTCCCGGGGCATCCCCCCTACCCGTGGAGGGGTTAAACACCTGGGTATCCACACCATCGCCACCGGGTACTCCCAGCCTATGCGGTGGTACTTCACCCTTACCACGCACCACGGGTGGCGTCACGAACTTTCCACACCATCCCCTGTACATAGCCCCCTCCTTTATTTGAGTGGCCGCACAACCCCTGGGTCCGGAGACCCCTCGAGCCACCACGGATCCGGATCCGAGCAGCCCGGCTGCGGACGCGGGGGCGGCTCAAATATGTCTGAACATATTTCAAATGGGACATCACTTTTCTAATAAAGTTGTTCTTTTCTCATTGCAATATCAAGCAAGTTCATTTTATAATATCAAATCTTTAATTGTTAGTGATTTTCTTTTAGGCTAGGTTCATATTTCCGTTGTTTATGATCAGTCACAATCCGCCGCTCTGATAAACAATGCAATCCGTTTGGCGGATTCCGTTGTTTCCCATAGACTTGTATGGGCGGCGGATTTTGACTGATGCCCTTGCATTGCATCCGCCGACCGTCTGATCAGTCGTGGAACGACTGACCTTTGGTTGGCAGGAACGCAGCATGTAACATTTTTTGAGCAGCGGAATCCTTTTGATTTCGCTGCGCATGCTCTCTCTCGGCGTCCGAACGATCAGCTGATCGCCCGGCAGCCGCCATCTGTGAGCGATCAGCTGATCACCCAGCGGATGGCTAATGAGAGCGATCAGCTGATCGTTCACAATAGCCGGCCACCAGAAGATCATCTGATTGCTCTCAAAAGCCGGCGGCCGGCTATTGTGAACGATCAGCTGATCGTTCTCTCTCTCGTTTTACAACGGAATCCGCTTTCTCATGACAATGTATTCCAATGCTTGTCACCCGTTGTACAATGCATCAGTCACAAGCGTCAAGCAACCCATGTGACTGATGCAAAACAACGGAAATGTGAATCTAGCCTTAACTGCAAAAAATATTTAGCAGTGCCTAGAAAAATAAGTCACTATGTAGTCGCTCTGATGCCGCACTCACCTTTGAACTACAACATACAAGCACTGATATCTGTTTCCTTATGTCATCATCATGGGTTGTGTATTAAAGAACTCACCTAGATTCTTGTCTTCTGGTATGTCGTTGTCTTTATCCTCACAAATATCACCGAAGGGAGCATTAGGATTAAATATGGCATGCAGGACGGCCGAGTCACTGGGGGTGCACATTGTCCAGGGGCAGGTATTCCAGTCTGCTGCGATCACAGGACTAAGTGACCTATGGTGCTGCTATTTCTCAGAAGTTTAGGGAGTAACTGCAGCACCCAATCAATGAGAGGGGTGGAGGTGGCTTTTCTCCAGATGCTGCTCACATCTGTTAGTAGTAAAAGAAATACCGTAATTGAGCTTTGTAGAGGGCAGATTTGCTCTAGTGCTCCATTAGGGAATCTTCTTCACAGATATTACCGAATGTGACACACGCACCACACAGCTGGCAAATGAAATTGAGATTTTTCACTGTAAATATGTAGTAAGTCCACATAATGTAACAGAGGTGGGGTCCTCGGCTAGTAAAGGTCCGGCTTATATTATTTCTGTGAAGCCTCATTCAGACATCTGTGCTGCCCCCACGCCTGTAGCAGCCGGGCTGCTCGGATCCGGACCCGCTGTGTGGCTCGAGGGATCCTCCCGACCCGGGGGTCATGCGGACACGCTAAATGAAAAGGGGGATGTAGTTGTACGGCCTTGGCCGTATTAAGTTTGTGACGCCACCCACGGTGTGTGGTGAAGTTGGACACCACCGCTGCTGTCGTGGGACACACGGGAGAGATGAGGTGGCAGCTGGATGTTAACCCCTCTGTGGGTAGGGATGGTTGCCCCGGGACCCAGTGTCTCTGTGCAGGGTATGGCGATAGCAGGGGCTTGCGCACCCAGACATACCAGGGGATGTTTGGTTACTCACAATTAAATGAATCACATGAGTCTTTTGGTAAACCAAGGTGCTGGTGGCCGGCCACCGCGGCCGGTTGTACTCTGGTCCCCCACCCGGGCTGGTGGTCGCCGTCTTTTCCCTCTGCACTGTGTTTGCTTGTGTTGGACTTCCCGGTATGGAACACGGGAGTTCGCTCCCGGCTTGTTGTGTACCTGAGCAGCCGTGCCCGCTAACGCTGACCCGTGGGATCTATGGGCCCTGGCGGTTGCCCTATCCCTCTCTGTGGGTGGTTGTCTGCTTTTGGGACTTTGGTTGGGACAGGACCTATAATCCTGCCCTCAATCGGTTGATTAGCTAGGCCGTTGGTTCCCGTCCTGGCTTCAGGGTCTGAGTACCCCCTCTGTGCACAGTTTCCGGGTCGGGTCTCTGGTGTCGGTACCGGCGGGCTCCAACCCTGTACCGGTCCATCTCGGATGTCCGCTTGCCGTCTTCCAGTCGCCTGCCGATGGAGACCACCTTCTGCCACCTAGCCAACGTACCAGGGCTTCAACCCTGGCACCGTTCAACTTGAGCTACTTCTCTGCTGTTTTCACGCCCCGGGCTGTCTAGACCCTTAGGTGGGCATTCCCTAATCGCCTGGTCCCGCCCACTGGTGTGCCTGTCTTGCCGGGGGTGACTAGGGTTTCAGGTCGGCTGTATGTGACCCTGTGGGGGATGGTGTTATGCGGGGGCCTATTGTGTGACTACCTGGTTTTGCCAGGGCGTCACACATCCGTCTGTTTCATGTACAATAAAAACAGGCAGATATTTTAGGTCAGTGTGTCATCCGACTTTGGTTTGAGTATAATCAGTTTTTCTCATGTGTGAAAAACTAAAAATCCTATTTTCCCCCTATCTACCAGGCTGTGAAAATCAGACTGCAGTCAGTCGCCATCAGAATGCGGTGCGATTTTTTTCACTGATCCATAGACTTGCATGCTCACTCTGATCAAAATTTGGCATGTATCTGTGATTCTGCACAGACCACTAGGTCCATGGAAAATCACAGACATGTGAATGACCCAATTCACCATTGTAAGTATGGGTATATCTGTGATAAACACGGATAGCACTTGTATGCAGAAATTGAAGGAGGATTCATACATATGTGCCGCCCCAGCAGCGGATCTAAGCACTCAGGTCCAGAGGTAGTATTCGTTCGTGGCCCGAGGGTCTCCGAAACTGGGGGCTTAGGTGCCACACTCAAAATGCAAAAGGGGTATTTACAGGGGATTTGGTATAGTTTGTGACGCCACCCGTGGTGTGCAGTAATTGGGAGTACCCGGGGTGATGGAGTGGGGCAACTAGGTGACGTTGCCCTCCACGGGTAGGGGTAGGCCCCGGGACTCTGGATGGTGCTGCTTGGGACACAGTGCAGGGGTCAGTCGGGTACTCACTCAGCAATGAAGCAGACGCTGACATCAGGGTAATCCAAGTCTCTGAATGCCGCTGCCTCTCAAGGGGAGCTTGTCCGGGTCCTTTCCCCTGCAGTGCTGCTGGTGGTCTGTAACCTGCCTCCTGGCACTAAATTTTAGAGTGTCCATTGTGGTCCGGTAGGTTGGAGCTATCCGGGCCCCGCTCCCCATTGTGGCTAAGTGGAGGAGCCTGCTCTCAGGACTCACGCTTGGGATTTCAGTGGGCTGCTTGCTAGGAAAGCCCTATCCCCCTCGTTGCGCTAGTGCCCCGATTCTCGAGCTGGTGGGAACAGTCCATAAAGACCCCGTTCTCCTCAGGTTAATTGCCGGGTTGCCTGAAGCTTCTCCCCGACCTAGGGTCAGTGTACCCCGTCGTGCCTTCGGTCCCGGACCAGTGATAGGACCAGGCTGTTGACCGTCCTCCTTGATGGGTTCCAGGCACCTAGCCTCAATCTCCTGCGACTGGGGGTTCAACTCCTCTAGGTCCAGACCACCATCTGCGACCTAGTTTACTTCTCTCCTGGGAGCTACAACTCCCAGATTCCTCAGAGCTCCTCACAGCTCGAGGGCTACCACTCAACTGGCTGACCTTGACACCTCCCACCTCCCTGTCTGACCCCAATAGCTGGGCAGCCCTATTCCTGCTTAAGCAGCCCACTGGTGTGCCTGACAGGTGTGGTGCAAAGTGTATCTAGGATTTGTGAATGCTGATGGAGGCAACACTGCAGGATAGAGACCCAGAACCATGAGGGGTTGAATACTGCACAGGTAGGGTAGTTTGTGCAGTACCCTGTGACGACCTGAATAGTACAGGAGCGTCACATTCCCCCTTGGTTAAACGTAGCTTGTCATCTAGCTACAGGAAATTCAGAGGTTTATTTTTTTTTAACTGAAAAGGAAAAAGGAATAATATTTTTATTTTTCATCCCACATAAGGGAGACACAGTTACTTTAACGTTCTACTAACTCTTAGGGGCCCTTTGCACACTACGACATCGCAAGCTGATGCTGCGATGCCGAGCGCGATAGTCCCCGCCCCCGTCGCAGCTGCGATATCTTGTGATAGGAGCCATAGCGAATATTATCGCTACGGCAGCTTCACATGCACTTACCTGCCCTGCGACGTCGCTCTTGCCGGCGACCCGCCTCCTTCCTAAGGGGGTGGGTCGTGTGGCGTCACAGCGACGTCACACGGCAGGCGGCCAATAGAAGCGGAGGGGCGGACTTTCCGGCCTTCATCTCGAGCCTGGGTCTACCCGCAGTCTCCATTTCAGCATGGCCCATGGCCCACCACCCTGCTTCAGCCGTGGGTCCCCGGGGGGGAAACGAACGCTCCCAAGTCAAACCCACCTGCAGAATCCAGCAGGGGGCTACCCCCGAGAGGAGAAAGGGGTCGCAGAGGGGGCCGCCTTCGGCAAACGACATAGAAAAGCCCGGAGGCTACGCACGCCTTTACGACTCATATTACTTAGTCATTTATGCTAATTAACCTTCATATTTCGCCCTTCAAAACTTACTTATTGCCCGTATTGCTTAAACATGTTACCTTTGCCGGTGTTTATGGTTATCTTTAATGTTCTAAGTATAGATTGAGCTCTGCTCGGTTATGTCTGACATCTTCTTTCCCCAAATAGGTTAAGATCCTCTGTCCTGCTTAGTTGAAGCGGATATGTTCCCTATGAACGTTTGTTCGGACTTAGATTACTGTGTAAGGTCTTTATACCTGCTGTTCTTGTTGTTTTTTTCTCTGATACACTCTACCCTTCCCAAGTCTTTCTCTCCTCTACTCTTCCGCGGCCGGGCTGATCGTGTTCGATCCCCTCTTTCATATATCTCTAATGTCTCATTCCCTTATAGATGGCGGACCTAACCATCGCTTCTTTCAATGCCAAGGGCCTCAATGTTCCGGAGAAACGGACACAGGTACTTTACTACCTTCACAAACGGAAGGTGGGAATAGTGTGTTTCCAGGAGACCCACTTCAAGCTAGGACATGCCCCCATTATTAAAAATAAGTATTACCAGACATGGGTATTCTCTGACAACCCAGATTCCCCTTCTAAAGGAGTGGCGATTGCCATCCATAAGTCCCTCCCGCATCAATTCTTAAAATGCTCGACTGATAGTTTTGGCAGATACATCATCCTCTCTCTGAGAGTGGGGGACCAAACTCTCACAATACAATGCCTATGCCCCAAACCAAAGGCAGGACAACTTTATTACCCGCTTGGTCGACGAGGCGATCCCGCTGATACAGGGCACGGCAATTCTGTGTGGCGACCTCAATGTCACCCTGGACCCCACATTGGACAATTCCAGGGGGAAATCCAGCATTTCATACACTACCATTAAACGCATCAAAAAAGCTTTATTGCGTATTCAACTGTTCGACACATGGAGACTGAAACACCCGTCGGACAGAGACTATAGCTTCTACTCTCATACACAAGACTCATACAGTCGTATAGACTATATACTACTACAGCACAATGCTCTTCCATGGATCCAACATTCCAGGATGGATAACATTTTGTGGTCAGACCACGCGCCGGTCTATTGTACGATTGCAATTTCCTCTCTCTCTGCCCCTTCAGGGTCGTGGCGGCTGAATGAGTCGTTGCTGCTGGATGAGCTCTGCGTCACAGACGTTCAGACCTCTATCACAAGGTTCATGGAGGACTACACGGCGGACGACACAGCCCCCACTTACAAGTGGGAAGCATTGAAGTGTGTCCTACGAGGTATTTTTATCAAGCATGGGTTCCGAATTAAAAAAGAAAGGGCCCAAGACATAGTAAACGCTCTCCATAGGGTCTCTGAACTGGAGCTCATCCATAAACGATCCTTATCGGCCACAAATTTACAAGCTCTTTTGCAAGCCAGGATTGAGGTTAAAAATCTGTTAGATTCCTCTTACAAGCACCTACTACAGGTGGGGAAAGGGAAGTTTTACGAGTTTGGGGACAAGCCAGGAAGATTGTTGGCTAATGCGTTGAGAGAAGGGAGAGCCCATACCCTCATTCCTTGCATCAAAAACTCACGCGACGAACTGCTCTATGCTACCCCCGACATTTCAAACACCTTTCATAACTTTTATTCCAAGTTATATAACCTACCTGTCGAGCCACCGGAGCCGAGGGTAGGCGGTCCTTTAATGCCCTCACCTTTCCGACGTCTTAATAGCGCTATAATTGAAAACTTGGAAAGCCCATTTTCACTGGAGGAACTGTTGGCGGTGATTAGCGACTCACCTGGTAATAAGAGTTCTGGACCAGACGGGTTCTCCGCCAAATTCTACAATTCCTTTTCTGAACAATTCACTATAAAGAAAAAGTAGCGCCTATGAGTAGTACCTGCGGGTCTAGTATACAATTTATAGGTATAAGAATTTGCTCACCTGATGAGGTTGTGCGCCCTCGCACAACCTCGGTGTTAGTTGTATAGATCCTCCGATCTTTTCTGGATTGGGAGTCTGGAGCCTTGGTAGCGATCCTATCGTAATCTTTGTTGCAGGGGATGTCCGGATTCAGGACCGCTGATTCCTCCTGATCCCCGGCACTCTAGGTTCTGGAGTGTTACAGCGATCCACCGTGTATTGTAAGCGCTCAATAGACCGATAATTCAATCACCTACTTTTCTGAACAATTGGCTCCCCTAATGCTTCTCTCCTTCAATTCAATTTCTGACTCTGTCCCTCTCCCGCCCCATTCCACTACGGCCCCCATCTCCTTGCTCCGCAAGGCTGGAAAAGACCCCACGGCGTGTAGCAGTTTTAGACCGATCTCACTCCTTAATGTCGATTTAAAATTCTATGCCAAGCTTTTGGCAAATAGACTTGGCCCTTTACTGCCTGACCTGATACATCTGGACCAGTTCGGATTTGTCCCGGGTAGGGAGGCGAGGGACAATACAATAAAGACCTTGGACCTGATCCAACATGCACACACAAAAAAACTCTCTTTGATGTTGCTATCTCTGGACGCTGAGAAGGCCTTCGACAGAGTCTCCTGGCAGTCGCTTTCACAAACACTGGACCATATGGGCCTGGGGCCAGTTTTTTCGTCCAGGATTATGGCCTTATATCATTCTCCGACTGCACACCTTAAAATTAATGGCACTCTGTCGAGGCCCTTCACCGTCCATAACGGGACCAGGCAGGGGTGTCCCTTGTCACCTCTGCTATATATCCTGGTCATGGAGCACTTGTTGTCGGCCATTAGGACCAACCCGGATATATAGGGAATTAGGATCGCCAATCGGGAACATAAATGCGCCGCCTTTGCCGACGATCTTATTATTTACCTCTGTAACCCCCTCATATCACTCCCACCCCTAATGCTAGAACTAAACCGCTTTAGTAAATGGTCCAACTTTAAAATTAATTTTGATAAAACAGAGGCCCTAAATATTACTTTGCCACAAACGACAATAAATGCAATAAAACCTAACTTCCCCTTCAGATGGCCACCCCACGGCAGTATTGGATACTTGGGCATCAATATCCCATCCGACTTGACGAGACTTTTTCAACTAAACTATCAAAGCTTCCTGTCAAAGCTTGAGGGAGACCTGACCTTGTGGCAGAGAGGTACTCATTCATGGTTCGGCAGGATTGGCGCCCTTAGAATGACAGCCCTGCCTAGATTGCTGTACTTGATACAGACTGTCCCGGTTTACGTTCCGGCAGCCTATTGGGCCAGGATACAGCGCTTAGTTAATCAATTCATTTGGTCAAAGAAGCGCGCCCGTCTCAGGAGCAGCGTTCTAACTAGGACCAAGAACGCAGGAGGTGTGGGGCTGCCCGACTACAGGCGTTATTACATGGCGGCCGCCCATGCCAGAGTTTTGGACCTCTTGCATAGCTCTGGGTCTAAGCTTTGGGTCTGCCTAGCGCAGGATCTATGCCCCTTGTCAGTGCTGACCCTGCCGTGGACCTGGCCACTCCTTACCAAACATAAGATCGAAATGTGTTATAGCACTAAACAAACATTGAAAACTGTACACTCTAAATCATTACGCAATCGCCTGATTCAGCCGGGAGGACCCCTTATGCCATTAACTGATAACCCTGAGTTTCTACCGGGGGCATCACCCAACAACTTCCTGGGCAGTACGAAACAGAGCCCCTTAAGACTGAACCAAGTGGCCCCTGGGGGTTCCCTTCTACCGCTTCTGGAGAGTGTGGAAAATCGTAATTTCAGGATGCGGTTTCATTTTGAATATGCACAACTCAAACACTTCATAATCTCACAAAACATTGTTATGGCGCATCTTCCACCCCAAACCCCATTTGAAAACCTTTGCACTGGGTCTTTAGATACACGTCATGCGATATCAAAAATATATAAGATCATAACCAACGCGGCAGAGGCATCCCTTCCTCGCTTTTGAGCGGCGTGGAAAGCAGAGGGAGGTCAACCAGACGTTCCTCAGGAACCAGTGGGCACGTTGCTTCCGACTGACCCACAAGTCCGTCGTGGCCACCAGAATGCAAGAAACCAGCTATAAAATACTCTCCAGGTGGTACAGGGTCCCAGCGTCTCTTTATGCGTGGTGTCCCGAGGTACCTGATACCTGTTGGCGTTGTGGAGCACAGGGAGGCGCCATGTCCCACATCTGGTGGTATTGCCCGGGCTTGGGGGTCTTTTGGAAAAAAGTACTAGTGTGGCGCCCTGGACAAGCCAGGACGTCACAGGTACTGCAACAACACACCCCACACCCCGGCTAGGCACATCACGGTCAGACAAAAATCCTTGTTGCCTCCCTCCAGGGGCTGATGTCCACACCAGGGGGTGGAGCCAGGCGGTTGGCCCCACCCACCGAGGAGTTCACAGTCCTGAAGGCGGGAAAAGGAAGGAGAGGAGAGAGTTCAGTTTGAGGAGTGAAGTGGTAGCGGAGCAGCCTGACCGTGTCCGGGTGCGTGGCCCGGGCACATACAGCAAGGTTGGCAGACGGTGGTGACCGTCTGCAGGAGGGGCTGATTGACGTGAACCGTAAGGATCGGGGACAGGCGGTGGCCCCCCAGTACCGGATCGGGGAGCGAAGAGAAGCCAGCACTATTCGGCAGGGCCTATGGAGCCCGACCAGGCTTGGAGTCGCCGTAAAACCATTCAAATCCGTTAGCGAAGGGAACCTCCGGGGTTTCCCAGCAGTCAAGACCCGATTGAAGGCAACCGCTCAAACCGTGAAGGGAAATACAGTCACCGCCAAGGCTACAGTTCCCAGGGCCAGAGCCTGCGGGCAAAAGGGGCTCCCTCAGCCTCCATCCAAGCTGGGGAGCGGGTTACCGGTGGGAAGCCACCAGAACCGAGAACATAACACAGGTGCAGGGAAAGGCAGTCACCGCCAACCTACCGGGAGAAGAACCACCGCAGCCATCTGTGGGACCCATCCATCCAGCCATTTGTTTTACCGGAGACTTTGCATTCATCATTGGCTGAGTGAGTACCACCGTGCCGTGCGGCACCGCGCTGCCCCCGCGACCCTGCACCTCACCAGGCCCCGTAACCCGCCTGCCATTCCTCCCTCACCGGGCCCCGGGACAACCAACCCCCCTACCCATGGAGGGGAAAAACAACATCCAAGCTGCTTTCTGTCATCGCTCCCGGGATCCCCATCCAGAGCAGCGGTGGTGTCACAACCTCACCACAACCGTGGGTGGCGTCACGGACAATAAATCCCCCAAACCATTCCCCTTTTCACTCACGGGCAAGGAGCGCCGCTCGAGTCCCCGGATCCGGCCCACTGCTCGAGCCACCGAGCAGCAAGCGAGGCAGCAGCAGCGCCAGACCCGAGCGTGGTGAGCGCAGCGTCCCCTCCCCGCCCGCGACAACTTGGCATCACGAACAGGATCTTACCGCTCTGCCGTCTGGTAGAGGTGCGCCTTGTGACCGCCGGAGGTGTCCGGCCGAAAATTTTGAGAAGCCGCCATTTTGGGAGCGAAAAGTCCCCGCTCGAGCGTCTCCTCGAGCAGTGGATGCACGAAAGCCGAAACCCCGCCCCTGTAGAGGAGGAGCCGGAAAAAGACTAAGGGGGACGGATGGCGTCTGGCCGCATGTAGCCCGCGGCTATAAAAGCAGGGACACCAGGACCCTGCGGCCATCTTTTGGTTCCTGGAAGAGGCCGCAGCAATGCACCAACCGCCCCGCAGCACCGTAGCCCCCGCGCCCAGGACCGCGGCGTGGGTGGAGGTCCGGACCGCTCAGCTACAACAACGGCTGCAGATCCGTGTGCAGCTCCTCTTGGAGGAGTGGGAGGCCGACATGGCGGAGGTGGTGGCAGCCATACGGAGACGTGAGGTGGAGAGAGTTCTGGAAGAGCGGGTAAGTGACCCACGCCCCTGTACCCCTAGCGGGTCGGTCATCGCGGCTGAGGGGCCCGGTCTACACCCGCTCGCCCTGCTACCTCCCCCGCTACCCATGTTGACTGCTGCTGCCCTGTCACTAGGCCCGCTACCACCACAATCGGTAGCGGTACCCTGCCAATCCGCCCACCTCTCGAGCCACTGAGCAGCAAGCGAGGCAGCAGCAGCACCGGACCCGAGCGTGCTGAGCGCAGGGTCCCCTCCCCGCCTGCGACACTAGCAGCTATACAGGAGGTCACAGGGATCATAGTCCCCAGCCACCCACAGGCAGTCCTACTATACATTTTTAATGTCTCGGAAAAGGCCTTTAGAAAGTCCCTCTTGGGCCACCTTCTCCAGGCAGCCAAGACAGTGGTCCCACGGCGCTGGAAAGATCCTGCCCCCCCTACGATAGACGAGTGGGTAATGGTGGTGAATGTGATCCACCGCATGGAAATGGTGATGGCCCATTCGCGTGGACAGACGTTGGCGACAGCCACTAAATGGTTTCAATGGGAGTCATTCCTCTGGCAAAAAATTTCTTGAATTAATCTAACCTCCGGAAGATAGGCACCTTGGCCCCACTTACTTCAGATAATAGTCACCACCGTTCCAACATGTCTTGGCCCAACGGACAAAGTATCAGACCCGGCCGATGCGCTCTACTCTCCATCTCTTCCCCTCCTGCCCTGACTTATCCTTCCTTTGGTATTTTTCGTGATCATACTGCTTCTTAACCTTTCCTCAAATGGCTTCTTATTCTTTTTGGTTCAAAACAACTATCCATGTATTATAACAAATCATTTACATACTGTCATGACGTTTCCGAATGTGTTGTGTCGCATAGACTTTGGTTTCGCATTGGCAGTTATAACATGGATCCATATTCTTTTAATGTATTCTTTAAAACTCAATAAAACTTTAAATTGGAAAGAAACGGAGGGGCGGAGTAAACATCCCGCCCACCTCTTTCCTTCCGCATTGCAGACGGGACACAGGAAGGAGATGTTCCTCGCTCCTGTGACTTCATACACAGTGATGTGTGCTGCCGCAGGAACGAGGAACAACATCTTACCGTCGCAGCAGCCAAAATAATGAAAATGACCGACACTACACCGATCATACGAAACCGACGCTTTTGCACTTGGTAATCGTAGTTAAAACGATTTACACACTACGATGTCGAGAGCGACACCGGAAGTGCGTCACTTTCGATTTGACCCCACTGACATCGCACCTGCGATGTCGTAGTGTGCAAAGGGCCCCTTAGAGTTCATCTTTATAAAAACAGTGGAACGCTACCGGTTGTGTTAGTAGTGGGGGCTCAACCTGCTCCGTTGCAGCCCCTTCCTGCGACAGTCCAGTTCCAACGTCCCGGATCCCATTAACCCACAACCCAAACAAACCTGACCCTCTGCATTCCTACTTGGGGTCCGTGACAGGGTTAAAGTCCCAGAATTAAAAGGATGACTCTGGTAGGCACAGGAGGTGCAGCTTATTTATAATGAGCACAAGTCCATGCTGGCCGCAACCAGTCCCGCAGCCATGGTCCATTCTTACTACTAATATATACCTATGGAAAGAACAAAGTCCATGCACCAAGTGCAAACATCACATAAACGTTTCTTAATCAGATGAGGTACTTTGTTGATTAAACCCGGTAATCATCATTTTGCATATAAACACAACTTATCATTACTCAAGAAAAATAACAAACTATGAAAAATAAGAAAAGAAAACAGATTTCTAACTTTTTTTTTTTTAACTTTAGATAGCCGGGTCCCGTGACCACGATTCCTTGTGACAGCGCACCACGGACGCCGGCAGTAACTTCTCATCAATCACCATGTCTCCCGACTCCAGATTCCACCCAGGATGCCCCCTGGGGAAGTGCTGTGCCACATCTCGCCGGGACACAAACACCCCAGCCGTGAGGCCCGCTTCTCGGATAAACCCCCATCCTTGATCGGGGTCAAAGCGCTCTACAAGACCACGGTACCACGTCCCTCTGACTTGGAAGGTAGCTTTTTTCAGGTGCTCCTTTTCTCTCTGGGTATGGGCTGCAATCTCCCGTCTCTTGTTGTCACTTCCAGGTGTGTTTTCTGTAATTGCCTTTCTCTTTCCCAGTAAGGGGCGTCAGCGTCCGGCCTGCCTCACTGGTAGCTCTCGTAGGTGGACTCCTGCGGCCCCAGCAGCTGCTGGGATGCCGTGTGGTGGCGGAGCTGGCAGCTCCTCAGGTTCCGCCTCTGCCACAATGGGAAAAGGGACAGATTGCTCCGCAGCCGCGGGTGCAGAGTTCGGGTGTTCCGTATCAAGGTACGGGCCCGGTGATGCGGCCGAGTCTGGTCGGGCCGGTGCTGGGGTAGCTGTTGTCGTGACTTGGTCAGGTGGTTGAGTCAGAAGCTCTGCAGCTTGCTCTTGGTAAATGGGGACTGAAGGTTCCACTCCCGGTGTTGGGATAGGCAGCTCGGCGTCCGGTGAGGACGAGGGCGTCAGTGGCGGAGATCTTGCATCGGAGGGGGGCAGACCGGACCCCGCAGCCATATAGGCCGGATCAACCAGGGCTGGGTAGCTGCTTACCCGCTCCTCGTGTGGGACTTCAATCTCACGGGCTCGCACTGCCATTGCCAGGCTCCTCATCACTTCCCTCCAGTGGTCCAGAATAAATAGGAACTGCGTCCGCATCCTCCTGCAGATTTGTTCCGTCTTCTACTTGATCCAGGTTGCAGTCCCCGGAGCAGCGCGCTCCGATGACTAGTCTCGTGCAGCCGCCATCTTGCCTCTGCGGTACCCAGGAACATTATGGCAGAGTACTGGCGTCCCTGCTCCACTTCCACTGTTACATGCAGTCACGCCCCCTCGGTTTTCGCCAGCCACTCCCTGCTGCGCTGGGGCCCTTTGGGAACTTCCGGTTCCGGGCAAACTCTCAAAACAAAGGGCGGGGCTTCGGCTTTGCACGCTTTTGGTCTAGAAGATGGCGTTTTGGTGCCAAAGATGGCGGAAAATGGCAGGAACGGGACTTTTGACATGCAGTTTCGCTTTTCAAGGCGCACGTCACCCAGGTTAGTGGGCCCAGTTCGTATCCTGTTCGTGACGCCAGAAATTTTGAGGTGTGCCGTCCCAGCAGCGTATCGAACTGCTCGGGTCCGGGGGTAGTGTTCGTTCGTGGCTTGAGGGTCTCCGAACCCGGGACTTAGGGGCCACACTCAAAATGCAAAAGGGGTATTTACAAGGGATTTGGTATAGTTCGTGACGCCACCCGTGGTGTGCGGTAATTGGGAGTACCGCCGCTGTCGTTGGGAGTACCCGGGGTTATGGAGTGGGGCAGCTAGGTGACGTTGCCCTCCACGGGTAGGAGTAGGCCCCAGGATTCTGGATGGTGCTGCTTGGGACATAGTGCAGGGGTCAGTCGGGTACTCACTCAGCAATGAAGGAGACGCTATCAACAGGGTAAACCAAGTCTCTGAATGCCACTGCCTCTCAAGGAGAGCTTGTCCGGGTCCTGTCCCATGCAGTGCTACTGGTGTTCTGTAACCTGCCTCCTGGCACTAAATTTTAGAGTGTCCGTTGTGGTCCGGTAGCTTGGAACTATCCGGGCCCCACTCACCACTGTGGCTAAGTGGAGGAGCCTGCTCTCATGGCTCACGCTTGGGATTTCAGTGGGCTGCTTGCTATGAAAGCCCTATCCCCCTCGTTGCGCTAGTGCCCCGATTATGGAGCTGGAGGGAACAGTCCATAGAGGCCCCGTTCTCCTCAGGTTAATTGCCGGGTTGCCTGAAGCTTCTCCCCGAGCTAGGGTCTGTGTACCCCGTTGTGCCTTCGGTCCCGGACCAGTGATAAGACCAGGCTGCTGATCGTCCTCCTTGATGGGTTCCAGGCACGTAGCATCAATCCCCTACGTCCGGGGGTCCAACTCCTCTAGGTCCAGACCACCATCCGCGACCTAGTTTTCCTCTCCCCTGGGAGCTACAACTCCTAGCTTCCTCAGAGCTCCTCACAGCTCGAGGGCTACCACTCAACTGGCTGAACTTGACACCTCCCACCTCCCTGTCTGACCCCTAGGTGGGCGGCCCTATTCCTGCTTAAGCAGCCCACTGGTGTGCCTGACAGGTGTGGTGCAAAGTGTATCTAGGATTTGTGAATGCTGATGGAGGCAACATTGCAGGATAGAGACCCAGAACCATGAGGGGTTGAATACTGCATGGGAGGGTAGTTTGTGCAGTACCCTGTGACGACCTGAATAGTACAGGGGCGTCACACATAGTATACGGCACTATCAATAAAGTTTTCTATAATTTCGCTAATTTATAATCTGGCTGAACTTTAAAGGTATAAGCACACAGTTTTCTGAGAATTTTTTTTGTGGAGCACATTTCTAATATACTCTACAAAAACTCTTGGAAAACCTTTCCAATTTATTTCTAGGTGAAATCCACTTTGCTGCTCATTTGAGAAGTTTGAGCCTTTTGATCCTGAGGAGGTTTTAAAAAAAAAAAACTACAGGGGGAAGCGGACAGGCAGGGCCCTGAACTCAGCCAGCAGCGAGGCACCGATGGGCCGCCTAATGCAGCAGTCAGCTGTCTCCCATGTGTCGGCATTCTGACATCCCTCTGGGGGTGGAATTTGCTTGTTGTCTGAGACTGTTCTTACATTGGCAGCCAGCTCAAAAAACACATAAGGCACCAGCTCCATGCATTCACTGGGCACTCGTGTCTTGCAGGCACCAGTACAATTGAATACAGAGAAGATATCACCAATAAAAAGGTACCTGGAAGTAAATGTTTCTTTCCAATACGGACTGTCTCATCGGTAATGTGAATTCTGTATGGTCCGCAGGCTGACTATGAATAATAATAATAACACCCAATATCTACTTACCATTATTAAGGACATATGGAGAGTGGGGTTTTTGCGGGCGCGGGCGGGGGCCGCTGCCGCTTCTCTGGGCCTGCTCGGATCTGGGTTCGCTGCTGCGGCTCGAGTGGTGACCGGAGCGGGGCTTGCACGGCCGTCCATCCTCACAACCGTCGTAAAGGGGAATATTTACAGGGGATTTGTTGTGTCGGTGACGCCACCCATGGGTTGCGGTGAGGGATGGTGACACCGCCGCTGCTTGGTGATGGGGTGCCTGGGGCTGATGGAGCGTGGCAGCAAGATGGGATCCCCTCCACGTGTAGGGGAGGTGTAGTCCCGGGGCCCGCGGTCGGAACACGGGAGTAATGGCTGCTGGAGCTGGCGCGCCGGGTCGGACTGGGGGTCAATGGTGTACTCACAGTTCAGTAATCTAACACAAGTCCAGTGGTAAACCAAGTTGCCAGTGACCAGCTGCCGTTGAAGGGTGTATTCGGGTCCCACACCCGGGTTAGTGAACAGGTGTCCCTTCCTCCTGCACTCTGTTTGTCTCTCCTGTTGGACGACTTCGCATGGAACGGAGAAGTCCACTCCCGGTTCTGTGTGTGTGTTTGAGAGCTGTGGCCCGCAAAATCTGACCCTTGGGATTTCTGTGGGTTCTGACGGACACAGCGTTGGGCTTCCGTTTCGCTCTCTGGGCTCCGGGAGAACAAGGCCTGAAACCTCTGTGGAGGTCGCCTGAGCTGTAGTATGTTTGTTCAAACGTAATAAGAATATCTGTGTATATAAATAATCAAAATGTAGATGTAGTTGCATAATTGTCTGTCTGTCTATGTAGCAATTGCACAGACCTATAGTATAATTCAAAGCTGTATATTGAAAAAGTTAGCTAAAGTATAAATGAACAAAGGAGATATTCCTTAAGTTAATTGGGAGCCATATCAGTAAAATTCACTTGAGAAGGAATGTAGTATTTGTAGGATGAGGCGTGTGATCCCATACTCCCATGTATCATTTCTACAGAATCTCATTGTCGCTTACCGTCTTCATAGTGTACTATTTGGGATGATGTATGATCTCATGCATTCTCCCAATGCTGCCCATATGCACTCCCCCCCTAATTATTCTTTATCAGTATGTGTGAGCAAATGGAGAAGTTTTTGTAAATATCTTTCAGGCTGAAGTGATGTGTTTAATGCTTGAACAATAGAATACACGGGTCAGTTGGTGACGCTGGCTGAAAGAGAGAGCATGTCTGTGTTCTTTGTCTTATATACATTTATATATTTGCACTGATATACAGCTAATACGGCACCGTCTCTGGATATCCCAAACGAAGGCTCCATTAGCAGTCTTCAACCCAAATTCCTCCCTTGACACCTCATCCTATGCTGGTTGATTAACAAAGGGCATGCAACCTTCCTCCTCCTAGGGTCCAGACACCCAGTCTGTGCACGGCCTCTGGACCAGATTCCCGCTGTCGGCACCGGCGGGCTACGACCCTGCTCCGGTCCACTTAAGGTTTCCCGCGACCTGATCTCCGTCGCCTATAGCCTTGTTCACTCTCTGCCACCTAGCCAGGTAGTCCAAGGGCCCCTACCCTTGACTACACTTCACAGTGTGCACTTGACTTCCACTCACTACTCCACACTTGAACTCTCCTCAGACTTCAACTTGACCTGTCTGAACTGAACTCCACACTAAAACTGTCGTTTTCCCGCCCCTCACACCTCAGGACCCCTAGGTGGGCGTTCTCATCCGCCTGATCCCGCCCACTGGTGTGCCCTTATTATCATGAGGGGGTGGCTAGGCTTTAATGGCTGTGTGTTGTACCTAGGTGTGGGTTTTGGTGGTGACAAGGAGGGTGGACAACTTTTGTGACTACCTGGTTTTGCCAAGGTGCCACAGTAGCATCATGCAATATAATTGTATATGGAGCGGATACTGACTTAACATTCTAATTGAGTGCTGTACTGTAATGTTGGTGGTTCTTGTGCTGTATTCAGGTACTTTTGATTGTTCTGATAATGTAATGCTGTAGCAATCCATAACTTGTCAGATAACACAATACATGGATATGGTAATATATTTAGATTTTTGTTACGAGCATTAATAAAAAAAATTAAACACTGTAGCATAATGCTAACAGCGTGTAATATACTCACTGTCAGAATTTGGCTCTGCTTAAAAGGCTCCTAGTGCTCTCAATGAAGGAGGGTCTGTAGTTTTTCACTGAACTCTGAGAGAATTAGGAAAAGCAGCTTGTTGGCAGGTGACAGTATAAAAATCACATATGAATGGTCAAATGACAACTAGTTAAACCACGTAAGCTGTGTATACGAGGAGCACCCCAAACAAAATTTTCCCTGAGGGCAAGAAATCCTAGATTCACTTCTGCCCTGATAGAGGATTGCCATAGCAGATAATGATCCGTATGTCCAATTTTGGACTGCTGATCCATTTATTTTTTTTAAGAGATAAGCATCTTGTATATAGTGAACTTGGAAGTACTTGGCAGAGCAAACACTCCTATACATGGGACAGTCCGGTGACATAGCTGATGGCTGAATGATCAGCCATCCCATTATGTGGCTGACAACTTTCTGCGGAAATATATGACCTAGTTCAGATATCTGTATTTTTGGCATTTGTGTCCCTATAATAATCTATTGTTAAATGGAATCTCTCAGCAGAGATTGATTGTCTAAACCAAATACAGGTGCTTGGTGCATCATGACATGGACAAATATTTAAGTGCACTTTCCCACCTACTTGCTTTATCTCTATCTCCACCCTCTCCTTCTTGGATTCATAAATCTGGCTTCATAAAGTCCATGAAGGGCAGAGATAGATGGAAAACAAGCAAGTGGGAAGATGTATTTAAATGACACACCATGATGCACATATAGGGACATGGACTCGTGGTTATGTCCTTCCTCTTCAGACACCAATAGTGTTGCGATACGTGATGTATAATGTCAAGTGTAATGTGAATTATGTTGTGTGTGACGCCCTGAACTAGCCAGGTAGTCACAGATAGCGCCCCGCACAACACCTGTCCCCTAATAAGGTGTCACCAGCCAACCAGTAAAACCCTAGTCACCCCTCTCAGGGCTTGATGTTCACACCAGGGGGCAGAGCCAGGTGATTGGCCACACCCACCATGGAGTTTAGAGAGCCTGAGGCGGGAAAACGCCAGATAAAGTTAGTGGAGGTGAAGGAGAGTGGAAGCAGGCCTGTGCCCAGGTCTGCAGCAGTCTGACAGGTGCCAGGGTTGAAGCCCGGGCACCTTTGGCAAGGAGGCAAGCGGTGGCCTCAGCCTGCAGGAGCCCGGAAGACGGCTCGGTGGAACCGTGGTGGACCGGGACAGGGTAGTGGCCCGCCGGTACCGACCCGGGGAACCGACTCGGAAACCGGTGCACAAAGGGGGGTACTCAGACCCTGAAACGAGGTCCAGAAGCCACTGGACCGAGTTAATTAACTGATTGCGGTCTGGACTATAGGTCCTTTCCCACCCAAAGTCCCGACTGAAGACAACAGCCCAACAAGGGGGATAGAAAGCCACCGTACAAGCAGAGAGATCCCACGGGCCAGCGTCTGCGGGCAAAAGGGCTCTCCCAACATTCACAAAGCCGCGGAGCGGACTCCCGTCGCTGAAGCACAGGCAGTCCACAGATACACAACACGGTGCAGGAAAACGGCAGAGACCACCAACCGGGTGGGGGACCCGACCACCATCAACTTGGTTTACCAGAGACTTGTGTGTGTTACTAATCATGAGTACAACAGTGCCCTCCAGCCGCGCACCTCCCTACACCGCCCAACCACACAACACCCAACGGGTCCCGGGGCCATCATCCCTGCCCACGGAGGGGTTAACATCTTGCTGCGCAACATCTCCCCCGGGTGCCCAGTAAACGCAGCGGTGGTGTCCACCTTCACCACAACCCGTGGGTGACGTCACGAACTCAAACACTGTTCCGGCCGTACACCTACGTCCCCCTAAAGCGCCAGCCCCCCTTTCACATTGAAGTGGACCACGGGGCCCCCGGATCCGGAGAGGCTCGAGCCACCACCCGGCGAGTCCGGATCCGAGCGGCTCGGTTGCCGCCGAGCACGGGGCGGTACACAGTGCATTATTGTCAAGGCAATATGTCATGTGAGCTGTAATGTGTAGTAGTGTTGTTAAGTAGGTTATGTTATGATGTATTATAATGTTTTGTACAGTGGTGTGAGAAAGCTGGGTTCTGCACAGCAACAGACAGTAGGGGTTAAATAGAGTTGGAACTAGCCCATAGTGGGAGGGTTTAAGGTCTGGGGACAGAGGCGGTTTCCTGTGGAACATCAGATAGGGCTCAGTGAGTAAAAGTATACTGTAGACGTATGGTCTGATTAGCTGTCAAGATCACATGCAGTGGGTGACCTTTGGTGAGAAGGAGAGAGGAGACAGGGACAAAGAGTGATCCTGAAGGACAAACATACACAAGGAGAGAGTGGTATACACCCAGCGTGAAGGATAGCGTCAAGCTCCAGGACTGACCATAGAATGTAGTGACGGTTTCGGAAATGGGACGTCCAGCAGAAAGAAGCCGTAAGCTACTTGTGGTCTAATAATTAATGGGATAGACTGGAACATGAGATGGGAGTGCCCCTTAGACATCAGAAAGCTTAGAAGCTTGAGTCCGGCCACATTGGTGAACTCTCTCCTCTACAAGGAGAATCAGGAAGACAAAATGACTTCCACAAACTGTTTCATAGAGCTAGGCTAGGTAGTGGTGAAACGAACCAGAACAGAGGGGACAGGAAAAAAACGAGCTGGACTGAAGAGAGTGTGTCTAAAGTGACTGTGTCAATTAAACGTTGTGTGCCCTCTATCTTGTGTACATAGTTGTCAACAAAGGACTGTTAAGTAAAACTTCTCCGTTAATTTTAAATAGTTGGTGGTCTCTTCTTAAATGGTTTTTGACTATTATTAAAAATTTTATTTTTAGTAATATGCATTAAAAACATTTTTTCAAAAAGCAAGGACAAACAAACAATGATTTTTCAAAAAGTGAAAATTACCAGGGTGTCAATTTCTTTACCTCCTAAGTGCCTCAATCAGAGTGATAAAGAGTAGGTGACCTTATTAGTCAAAAATGTCTCAGTCAATACTGAAGGGGCACAGGGAGAAAAGTAAACCTTTCCTTATTCTCACCCTATCAGGGTGTATTCCTGCCTACCAATGGAGCACATCCTTACTTAACTGATGCCCCCATTCCTCGGTGGCTCTCCCTTTTCCTTCCCCTAACTCTCCCTCTCAAACTATAGTTTAAAGGCCTCTCCAGTGATAACAGAAACGCCCTAATGTTTCCTGGCACCCAAATACATATGAGGGGATGCAGAAATATACAACACTATGCAGGAACATTCCAGGATGTAATAATTTATGAAAAGTTCCGCTAGACTATCCCTCAGTTCTCTTTCTCCTACCTAGCAATGGAGTACACCCTTATTTTTCCGGTGCCCCCATTCCTCGGCGGCTTGACCTAAATATGCCCTAAATTCCTTAATAATAATCACAGGGCATCAGTCACAAGGACCTTTCAATATATGTAAACAATAGGACTTTAACGTAATTTAGCACTTCTGTCATTTCTTTAGTGTGGGGTGCCTAGAAACATCCAATATTTCAAAGCATAAATTGCTCAAGATCTCGACGAGTTTCACTCCATCTAAATGGTGAACGGAGTTCATCCAGAGATTTTTTCTTTATTCATTTTTCATAGTGGCATAATAGCCTCCTTAGGTGTTGTAGCCTCCAGGGACCAGAGCAGTATGATCATATTTAGGGCAAGCCGCCAAGGAATGGAGGCACTGGAAAAATAAGGGTGTACTCCATTGCTAGGTAGGAGAAAGAACTGAGGGATAGTCTAGCGGAACTTTTCATAAATTATTACATCCTGGAATGTTCCTGCATAGTGTTGTATATTTCTGCATCCCCTCATATGTATTTGGGTGCCAGGAAACATTAGGGCGTTTCTGTTATCACTGGAAAGGCCTTTAAACTATAGTTTGAGAGGGAGAGTTAGGGGAAGGGAAAGGGAGAGCCGCCAAGGAATGGGGGCATCGGATAAGTAAGGATGTGCTCCATTGGTAGGCAGGAATACAACATGATAGGGTGAGAATAAGGAAAGGTTTACTTTTCTCCCTGTCCCCCCTTCAGTATTCACTATTTGAGACATTTTTGACTAATAAGGTCACCTACTCTTTACCTCCTAAGTGCCTCAGAGTGGTAAAGAAATTGACACCCTGGTAATTTTCACTTTGTGAAAAAAATCATTGTTTGTTTATCCTTACTTTTTGAAAAAAAAATTGAATGCATATTAATAAAAATTTTAATAGTCAAAAACCGTAAATAGGTATATTCTGACACAACGCTAAGTTTGTATACGGATTTAGAAAATTCCTCTCTGTAATACCTCTTCTTAAATGGGTTAACCTTTGGTCCATGTTAGCCAAAGCAATCGGCATCATGAGGCCTGCATTGCCCACACCCCAGCGATCATCCACAGCCCCAGCCAGGACCCCATCTTTCATGTAGCGTGCAGGGTAATGGTAGGACAGCACCTTGCCCATGACATGCTACACACTGAGTGCCTCTACTTAGTTTGAACAGTAATTCAAACAGTCCCTTTAAGGTTAACAAATTGATTACTACTATATCTACATTAACCACTTCACGACCGATGACGTACGCATATGTTAGTGGTTGTGTATGGCCCTTTAATGCGGGCTCACAGAGCCTTGGGGTATCCTTATAGGCTATTATCCCACTCCCATTCCACAAGGGCCGCTAACAAACTACGTGTGCACTCTGAATATATGCCATCCTTCAACAGAAAAAAACCTCACATGGGAAAACAGGTTTTGCCATTGGCAGAGGGTGATGGATAGATCTGGTCACATGCTCCTCTACCAGCAGCCATTGTATGACGATCTCTGGGTGATGTCGCTGCTACGTCACCATTTTCTGTGACGTTACAGCGACGTCCCGTCGCTGTGTGTGACACCCAGCAACGACCTGGCCCCTGCTGTGAGGTCGCCGGTCGTTGCTGAATGTCCAGCTTAATTTTTTGGTCGTCGCTCTCCCGCTGTGACGCACACATTGCTGTGTGTGACAGCGAGAGAGCGACGAAATGAAGCGAGCAGGAGCCGGCAGCTGCGGTAAGCTGTAACCAGGGTAACCAATTGGGTAACCAAGGGAAGACCTTTCCCTGGTTACCCCATATTTACCTTAGTTACCAGCGTCCGCCACTCTCGTTGCCAGTGCTGGCTCCTGCTCTCTGCACATGTGGCTGCAGTACACATCAGGTAATTAACCCGATGTGTACTGGGGCTAGGAGTGCAGGGAGCCAGCGCTAAGCGGTGTGCGCGGCTCACTGCTCTCTGCACATGTAGCACAGCGACGCGTCTCGTAATGATCGCTGCTGTGTTTGACAGCTAAGCAGCGATCAGAACAGCGACTTACAAGGTCGCTGTTGCGTCACAGAAAATGGTGTGTGAACCCAGCTTTAGTGAGCTTCTTCTGATTGTAACTCTTATCTGCCTTTTTCTGAGCTCCTTTTATCTGATTGATGGCCACAGACTACATTAAAGTTGAATGTGCAGGGACACAGTCTGTAGAAGTAAAATGGTGCAAAATTTGTAATTTAACTCCATTCTAAAAATAACTTTTAGCCTAAAGTAAATGCATCAAAATTAAATAAAAGACATCTTAGAAGTGTATAGCTCAAGGAGATAGGACAGTATGGCCCGAACTCACCAAAAGCAAAGCTTTAACGGCAGAAGACTGACGTAAAAAGCTTGGAGTAGGGCAAAAATGCTGCAACTTGTGGCATTTTCACACCAGTTTCTTAAAGTGACGCAAAATTGGGCATATCAGGGGTGGAATAGGGGTGTTACAAGCTGTGGTGTCCCTTACGCCCCAAATCTTACTCCAGTTTCCTATTTGTGGTGAGGCGTACACCATTTCCCAGATGTTCCTGATTCATTAAGAGACATTCTACTATATCTTTTAAGCCAAGCACAATAAGAGCTCTTTTGTGTGCTTGGATGGGGCAAGGGGGTCATTGGACCAGGTGCTCATTAATCTGCCTGGAACTAAAAAAAAGCCAGTCTTCCAAGAGTTTACTTTTCAAAGTTAATTTACAGTGGCCATTCATAGAGAACGAATTATTGGCTTGTCTAAGCAGGTTATATGTATTTATGTCCTTTTTGTTCATCCTGGTGCCAAGCCCCGCAGCCTACTGCTCTAGGCATGGGACTGATGGTGCTTTGTGGCAGGTAGTCTTGACCCTAAGCATGTGTGGCCACAATTTTGTTCACTTCTGTAAGTATGTTGATGTTCAGTGTGCATTTGCAGCCACCAATATAGACATTGAATGGTGTAAGGTCATACTATTGGTTCAAATACACAATGGATTTTGGCATTTTCTTTCTTGGGATTGATGGGGGGTCCATAGTTTGAACCCCAGCAATCAAATGGGTCACATATACAGTGAATGTATTTAGTTTGAAAACCTTTTTACAATTTGTCGACGTGATGTGAATGTACTTCACATATCCCTTCCAGTGTATGAAGCAAAGTGGACATACTACATACATGGCGGGTGCTGGCTACATTGTACAGCTGACATCTTCCTGTAACTACAGTGTGCCAGATTTACACCTTAGATCGATAGCATCTACAGTTGTGCTTAAAACTTTGCATACCTCAGCAGATTTTTTGCTTTCTTGGTCTTTTTTCAAAGAATAGGAATCATAAAATCTTTTTTTTCCACTCATGGATAGTGGTTGGGTGAAGCCATTTATTGTCAAACTACTGTGTTTTTTCTTTTTAAATCATAATGACAACCCAAAACATCCAAATGACCTTGATCAAAGGTTCACATACCTTGGTGTTATCATGCACAGAAGTTGACACAAATTGGTTTGAATGGCTAATAAAGGTAACATCCTCACCTGTGACCTGTTTGCTTGTAATCAGTGTGTGTACATAAAAGCGGAGTTAGGGTACCGTCACACTTTAGTGACGCAGCAGCGATCCCACCAGCGATCTGACCTGGTCAGGATCGCTGCTGCGTCGCTACATGGTCGCTGGTGAGCTGTCAAACAGGCAGATCTCACCAGCGACCAGTGACCAGCCCCCAGCGACGTGCAAGCGACGCTGCGCGTGCACGGAGCCGGCGTCTGGAAGCTGCGGACACTGGTAACTAAGGTAAACATCGGGTATGGTTACCCGATGTTTACCTTAGTTACCAGTGCACACCGCTTAGCGTGTGCAGGGAGCAGGAGCCGGCACTGGCAGCGTGAGAGCTGCGGAGGCTGGTAACGAAGGTAAATATCGGGTTACCACCTTGGTTACCCCATGTTTACCCTGGTTACAGCTTACCGCAGGCTGTCAGACGCCGGCTCCTGCTCCCTGCACATTCAGGATTGTTGCTCTCTCGCTGTCACACACAGCGATGTGTGCTTAACAGCGGGAGAGCAACAATAAAAAAACGAACCAGAGCTGTGTGTAACGAGCAGCGATCTCACAGCAGGGGCCAGATCGCTGCTCAGTGTCACACACAGCGAGATCGCTAATAAGGTCACTGCTGCGTCACAAAAACCGTGACTCAGCAGCGATCTCAGCAGCGATCTCGCTGTGTGTGAAGTACCCCTTAGTTTCTGGGATCCAGACAGACTCTTGCATCTTTCATCCAGCCACTGACATTTCTGGATTGTGAGTCATGGGGAAAGAAAAAGAATTGTCGTCAACAGATCTAAGGGAATAGAAGGTTGAACTGAATAAAACAGGAAAGGGATACAAAAAGATATCCAAGACATTGATAATGCCGGTCAGCAGTATTCAATCTGTGATTAACAAATGGAAAATCACCGGATCTGTAAAAACCAAACCACAATCAGGTAGACCAAACAAAAATTTCAGCCACAACTGCCAGGAACAAATTGTTTGGGATGCAAAAATAACCCCCGCACAAACAACATTAGCTGACATACAGGACTCACTGAAAACTAGCAGAGTAGCTATTTCAAGATGCACAATAAGGAGGCACTTGAAGAAAAATGGGCTGCATGGTCGAGTCACCAGAAGAAAGCCATTACTGCGCAATTCCACAAAGTATCTCGCCTACAATACGTTAACACTAGAACTACTGAGGTAGTAATTTTGACTACTTTGCACCATGTATTTCTATATAGGTGTCACGAGTCCAGTAGTTCTAGTGTTAAACAGCACAGAGACAAGCGTCCAAACTTCTGGAACAAAGTAATTTGGAGTAATGAGACCAAAATCAAACTTTTTAGTCACAACCTAATACTTGGCAAATGAGATTTAATGTTGATAAATGTAAAGTAATGCACCTAGGACGGAGTAATCCTATAACTGCGTATACATTAAATGGAAGAAAACTCAGGACTACAGAACAGGAGAAGGACTTCGGTATTCCTATTACAAATAAGCTGAGCAGCAGCACTCAATGCCAGGCAGCAGCTGCAAAAGCAAACAAGATTTTAGGAGTGTATAAAAAGAAAGATTAGATCCCGTGATCCCAACGTATTGTTACCCCTCTATAAATCACTTGTAAGGCCACATCTGGAATATGGGAACCAGTTTTGGGCTCCACATTTTAAAAAAGACATTCAGAAGTTAGAGGCAGTTTAAAGGCAGGCAACTAGACTACTACAAGGGATGGAAGGCCTCCCATATGATGACAGGTTGACAAAGTTAGATCTGTTTAGCTTAGAAAAAAGACGTCTCAGAGGAGATCTCATTTATATGTATAAATACATGTGTGATCAATATAAAGGACTGGCACATGACTTATTTGTTCCAAAGACAATACTAAGGACCAGGGGGCACTCACTGCGAGTGGAAGAAAAGCGATTCCGACACCTAAATAGGAAAGGGTTCTTTACAGTTAGAGCAGCCAGACTGTGGAATGCCGTACCACAAGAGGTAGTAATGGCTGATACTATAACAGCTTTTAAAAAAGGGCTGGAGGATTTTCTCACTACACACAACATTGTTGGGTTATAAATGACTTTGTGACCAAATGTAGAACTGGTGGAGGAAGGTTGAACTAGAAGGACCTAGGTCTTTTTTCAACCTAAGTAACTATGCAACCATAAATGTTACATTTGGAGAGGTGTCAACAAGGTCTATGATGAAAGGAACACCATTCCTACTGTAAAGCACGGAGGTGGATCGCTGACGATGTGGGGATGTGTGAGCTACAAAAGGTACAGGAAACTTGGTCAAAGTTGAAGGAAAGATGAATGTAGCAAGTTATCAGCAAATACTGGAGGCACACTTGCACTCATCAGCAAGGAAGCGGTGCATGGGACGTACTGGGACGTTCCAACATTACAACGATCTAAAACACAAGGTCAAGTTGACCCATAATTGGCTACAGGAGAACAAAATGAAGGTTCTGAAGTGGCCATCTCAGTCTTCTAACCTCATTATAACGCGCCCACGGAGCCTCAGGGCTATTCGTCACTGGACCAGTGGTATTTGGGGTTGCTGTGAATGGCCTGACTCGGCTCAGTGGCCCTGTCGGTGTCAATAAAAGGATGCAAGGTGACAGTATAGGGGGATGATGGGGGTTTGCATTGCAGCGCCACCCATGGTATGCGGCCAACGATCAGCTGCCGCTGCGAGATGTTGCTCTCCTCTGGGGCGGATGGTAACGCAGCTCAGATGGTCCAGCTCCCCACAGGCAGAGCTAGGCCCCCAGGGAGGACAAGGGTGGGGGTAGCGGCCATTGGCGCCGAAGCGCGGGGCGACTGACTGCAATGACGGGACAACACCAGGACTGCAGACAAAGTTCTTCTACTCCCTGTCAGGTCGTCTCTCTTGGAGTGCTGGCCCCAGCCGATCCCGGATGACTCAGAGGCCACCACCAGTGTTGTGAAGCTGTGAAACCTTCCTGCCTTGAGCTCTGTAGTGTAGATCCCTATGGCGTGAAGCTACCTAGGGACCCCAGTGTCCTTGGGTTTAGTGATGTTTAGGATGTTTTTGGTTGTCATGATTTAAATAGAGAAAACATAGTAGTTTGACAATAAATGGTTTCAGCCAACTATGGCGCCCCTGACCTGGTCAGGCACCACTGAGTACTGTACCCATGCTGGGGGCAGTATAACACAGGTAATCCAGAAGGCTGACCGAGGTGTGATTACACAGGCTTTTAGTAATCAGGTCTCCCACATGGACCTTTGAGTGGACCCCTGGGGAATCCATGAGGGGGCGTGGCCTCCATGTCCACTCAAGGGGTGTATTAGAGAGCCTGGTTGCTAAGTTGCGTAGGCAGGCACAGTGGAGAGGGAGTAGTGAACCAGTTAGTGAGTGCAGCTCAGGGAGAGCAGACGCATGCAGCAGACCCGGGAGTCTGGCACAATCTGACAGCGCACGTGCAGTGGCTACCAACGGGGGAGAACGGTCACCTGGGAGTGCCACCCGAAAACCACCCGAGGCTGGAGGCAAGCGGTGGCTGAGTAAGGGGACTGCCAGGGAGGTACCAGGCCTGTAAGGGTGACAGGTCCCAGTGCAGAGATTCATTCAGTTTTCTCCTGCCAAACCTGCAGGAGGGGGCACTTCAGACCCTCTCCACCACACCACAGAGTCTTCAGCCACGTAGCAACGAGAGGGCCCCATAGCTCACAAGAGGCAAGCAGCCGGTGTGACCTGGTCCAGGCTACAAGCACTCGGGCTGAAAAGAGGGGAGAACAGGCAGCAGCAACTTCCCTGGGTGACCCCCGTAGGGACTTCAAGTCGAGGTCACCACAAAAACATCAGGGCTAGAGAAGGCGAGTCGGTAGTCACCCTCAAAAGTCAGCCTGATGGAGTGCCTGGTTTTCTCTGGTTAATCCCAGCTACGCCCGGGTACTCACCCTGCCATCTATTGTGAGTAAAAACCCTGAAAGACTGTCTGGACTGTGCCTGAGTCATTCTGTGACCTGTGGTTCCACACACCTACACAGGGCCCTGGGGCCTGCCTCACTCTCGGGAGGCCACTACATCTAGCTGCATCCAACATCAGCCCCAGGCGTCCCCTAATATGCAGTGGCAGTCCCCTGACCGCAATACCGACAGTGGCATCACGAAACTCCTAAAGAAGCAACCTACCTGTGACCAGACCATCCGTGGAGTCCCTGAAGGTAATGCACCGCTACACCTGGGCTGGGGGCTCCACACAACCACTAACCATGAGTGGAAAAAAAGTTTTCGTGTTATCATTCTCTGAAAAAAGGCCAAGAAAGCAAAAAAATATGCCGGGGTATGTAAACTTTTGAGCACAAGTGTAAGTGGTTAGATATTATTATATTTATTGACTTATATAGCGCTATTAATTCCACAGCACTTTACATACATTGTGAGTCCCAATGGGGACAGTGTTGCCAATCTAAATTCCCTATCAGTATGTTTTTTGGAGTGAGGGAGGAAACCGGAGAACCCGGAGGAAACCCACGCAAACACGGGGAGAACATACAAACTCCTTGCAGATGTCCTGTTGTTAGATGGGATAAGTGGGGGTTTCCTATAAAGGCATAAGTGTTTGCCATGGTTGTCCTCATGGGAGATCACTGAGCTTACAATACAATGCAGAAGTGTTGCAGTGTATTGTTAAAACTGATCATAAGTTCAAGATCTTTGGAGGACTTGAACACTACTTCATCTCACACTCGGCAATATGCTAGGTGATGTAAGACTTCCAGGGAAGCTGCTCAGCCATGGTAACATGTCAGGAAGCTCCTGACACGTTTTATTCAGATTTTAATACCAGAGAAGTCTTGGGTTCTGCAGTTATGAAGTCAATAGATTGTTGGTGACTTTCTGCCCTCTGCTCCTCAGCACTCGGTGACACAACCCTGTAACATTATGTGGACTCCACTTCGAGACTGAGTTGCTACAGTTCCTTCCATTTCTTAATAATATCACTCACAGGTGATAGGGAAGATTTAGGAGAGATGAAAGGTCATGAACGGACTTTTTAAAATGGTAAGTGCTTTGGAATGAACTGTTTCTCCACAAATATTAGTGAAAGCAGACGGCATGACTCGTGGCTGTGTTATATGTACATGTGGTAATGGAACGGCATTTAAAACTGGAAGTAATTGATTAAGACGTGTGTCCCAATAATTGTGGTGATATTATGTATTAATTTTTATTTTTTAGAGCAAATGAAAAAAAAGACCAGATATACAGAGTGAAATGAAAATATAATTATTATTTTAAATGAAGAACAAAAGTGCAACATTACTGAGAAAACACAAATACAATACCCCTTGCATTCAGGAATACTTTAAATCAAGTCTTCTAAATTCTTGCCAGTATAGATTTCGTTTTGTGAAAAATGCAAACAAAAGCAATATTTTCTGGAGACATTTTAGGCACTTCACATCCCGAACATCAATTCCATCAGGGCTACAAAAATAAACAAAGATTACAAATCAATGACAAATCTCAATGTATTATTTCTGATTAATTTGCTGGACGTTTTACAATCTCTTATCACATTAAATATTTAATGAATAAAATATTATGCAGTGTTTGTTTTTAACTAACTTTAGCTCTCATGTAAAATTGTGGAGTAAAGACAAAATCCCTTTCGGCGCTTCCGGAGGATAAATGGATTATCAGTGCAAGTTTGCAACAACTTCAAGAACAAGGGTTTATTAAGGGTTCAATAAAAAACGGACAATTACGGACAACGCGTTTCAGCTAACAAAATGTAAAATTACCAATGTTTTTGTACCCCATGCAGAATTTTTTTTTATTTTTTAAACATTGCATTTTATGATTATTGGGGTACTACACACGTCATATTAATTGGTTCATACATTAAATATAATCTCCAGTCACAGAGACATCTGCAATAAGTCTCAAATATGAACGTGTATGAGACTTATTTGGAAGTGTAATACATCTTTTACGTGTGACATTTCTGCTTGTAGAGTGGCAGTGATTTCATAGGACTCCACAATTACCTGGTTTGTTCATGCTTCTACGTAACACACGCAGCAGCTCATCTGTCAGGGCATGAATATCGGTCCTGAACTTCACCCTCCCTTGTCGTGTTAGTTTCCACAGACAGGAACGTCGGTGCCCATCAGCACAGTCCCACCCAGTGCTCTTCTCAAAGCTGCTGCTGAAGCACAAGTTGTGCCGAACAGTGTTCTTCCAGCCATCTGGTGCAACTCGAAAGAATGGAAAATGCTCTCTAAGAAGGGGAATATGTAAACTGTTACACAATATATATTTCAAAACAAAAGCAAAAAAGTGGTCGAAATTAGTTTGTCAATTGCTCAAACATTTTAAAAGTTTAAAATCAACATGACCAAAGATATCACCATGCTTTATCTAATTGCCTCCAAGTTTTATAAATGTTACAAATGGAATTCTTAATAAATTGGTTTTGAATTTGCCTCTCAGCATCAGACAACCCCCTGTCTATTTAGCACTTCTTGGGTGGCGCTATAACATTATATTGGAATATATATATATATATATATATATATATATATATATATATATAAACATAAAGGCAACTACCCATTCACCGCCATTGATGACCGAGATGGGAAGAGCTGTGTGTTCACCAGAGGTGGTCAGGGTGACTGTGCTATGTCATCTCTGTAACCCTCCATCACGTCTATGTCTCGTCTTTATGTTTATATCTTTTATTACAGAAGCAGTGTAGAGCAGCCTGCTTGATTATTTCTTATAAAAAATTACTGCAGCAATAAGTAATATCACACACTACAATTACTCACAGGATCACACCGATACATGGTTATTTCAGGGTTTATAGGCTGCATCAAAATAATAATTCTATAGAAGGTAGGTTCAAAATAATGAGGGAGATGTGCATGTGTGACGCCCAGGGTTATGGGGTACTCTGTCCCGGGCAGTGAATAACTGGGGAATGTCACTTTGGTGGCCGTTGCCCGGTTTCGTGCCCTGGGCCCTTTTTGTAAAGGGGATATATTTACAGGGGATTAGATTAGTGTTCACATGTGACGCCACTTGCGGTGTAGCAGCTATGTAGATTGAGCCGCCGCTGCACAATGTCCACTACTGGGGCTGGTGTTAATGGCAGCCTGGATGTTAGACCCTCCGCAAGCAGGGCCCTGCCCCAGAGGCTAGCTGTAATGACGGGTGTTGGAAGAAGGTAGTCCACACAAAGGGTTCAGTGCAACTGGTTCTTTACTCACTTTCTAGTGGTAGCTGGTCACCTAAGGCCGTCTGGTTTCACCTACAGGTCCCCTTTGTCCCAGTGCCAGTGTAGTAATCTGGTACCTTCTTCCCCTGCACCTGTTTCTGGTTAGTGGGTCCCCGTGGCGAAGAGCAACTGGGGACCCCCTTCCAGTGGTTTTTCCACTGCTGTCCGTATGATGGTAGTGTCGCGGGCGGAGGGGACGCGCTCACTACGCTCGGGTCCGGGGCTGCTGCTTCTGCTCGGTGGCTCGAGCGGTGGGCCGGACCCGGGAACTCGAGCAGCGCTCCTCGCCCACGAGTGAAAAGGGGGTGGTTTATTTTGGGAGATAGTTCGTGACGCCACCCACGGGTCGTGGTGATTATGGGCACCACCGCTGCTGGTGACGGGGATCCCGGGAGCGATGGTAGGGAGCAGCTTGGATGTTGTCCCCTCCGTGGGTAGGGGTTGGTGATCCCGGGGCCCGGTGGTGGTACGGGGAGGCTGAATAGCTGGGGTGCAGGGGCAGCGCGGCGCGGTGCCGGATGGCACTGTTGTACTCAGACACAGATGCACAGAGTCTCTGGTAAACCAAACGGCTGGATGGACAGGTCCCGCAGCTGGCTGCAGTGTTGGTGCTCTCTCCGGACAGGGTGATGGTGGCTGTCTTTCCCTGCACCTTGTTAGAATGTTCTGACTCCTGTGGTTGCATACCGGTAGTCCACTCCCCGGCTTATAGGTACCGAAGGAGCCCGTTTTGCCCGCAGGCGCTGGCCCTTGGATCTCTAGCCTGTGGCGGTGGCTGTGTATCCTCACGGTGTGGACTGTTGCCTTCTGTTGGGTCTTGGGTGTTCGGAAACCCCTGGGGTTCCGGTCACTTGCGGATTTGACCGTTGTTGGTGGCTCCAAGCCTAGTCGGGGTCCGATGGCCCTGCCTTTGTGCTTAGCTTCACTCCGCTCCCCGGCTCGGTACCGGCGGGCCACCGCCCGATCCCGGTCCTACGGTTCCACAGAGATCCACTAACTCCTGCAGACGGCCACCACCGTCTGCCAACCTTGCTGACAGTGCCTGGGCTCCTACCCAGACACTACCAGGTTCTGTCCTCTCACTTTCACCTCCAAACTTAATCTGTCACTTTTTCCGCCTGTGAACTCCTCGGTGGGTGGAGCCAACTGCCTGGCTCCGCCCCACCTGGTGTGGACATCAGACCCTGGAGGGAGGCAACAAGGGTTTTGTTTGACTGATGTGACATGTCCAGGGGAGGGGGTGTGTGTGATGTTATGTTTGTGACTACCTGGCTAGTCCAGGGCGTCACAGTAGCATGAACCCTGTGGGGTTGTAGTCTCTGGTCCTGTCCCTGGTTCTCCCTTTGCTACAGAGTCTCACATTTTTGGGGTCAGCAAGGTCCTTGATGGTCCCCTCACTGCGCAGGTGTTATTAGGCTTACTTGGAGCTTTATGCCTGACCTAGGGTACTGTAATCAGTTGGTGCGTAGTTACGGGAATACTCCACCGGCAACTACCCTCCTGGTCACCAGGTTACTGTCAACTCCTAGTCAGTGCGTCTCCTCACGTCCACCTTCACTACTCCGACTCCTGTGACTGAGTGTCCACTGTCTGCCCCTCCCACCTGGGCAACTAGTGGACTGGACTTGCTCCACCTCTAGGCGGCCATCCATTGGTCCGACCCTAGCTTTGCACCATTCTATGGGGGATTTTGTGAAGTATTTGTGACCGGCACTGGTCTTCCGGGACCCTATGGGGTAGGCCTTGCATCCTGGTGAGGATGCATAACCTTGTAGCTCCCTGATAGCTTCAGTGGCACTACACATGCATTGAATAGATAGCCAAAATATAATAAATGATGCCAAATATTTACAAATGGCCCACACTCCATGGTTTATTAGACTTAAAGGGGTAGTCCCATCTCCAAGATCCTACCTAATATGTAGTAGGTATAATAATAATAATAATAATAATAATAATAATAATAATAATAATAATAATAATAATAATAATAACAACAACAACAACAACAACAATAAAAAATAATATTTGCCCCTTCACCCCCCAGCTGGGTTTTTTTGCTCCCCTTCAAAAAAAATTGCAAGTGAGGAAAAATGCAAAAAAAGTGTGATTGCATGATTGTTTTTCAGATATTTTATTCACAGCATTCACTATAATGGTAAAATTCATGTGTTGGTGCGATACCTCAGTTTGTTACAAGTTTGTAGACACTAAACATGTTTAGGTTTACTTTTATCTAAGGCAGGGGTGGGCAATTAATTTTCCCATGTGGCCGCATGAGAAATTGGGATGGTTTTAGGGGGCCGGGCTAATATAATGAACTCGGTTCTACTAAAAATATACACACACACACATATACATATGTGTACATACAGAGCCTACAAGAGCAGGATTTATTAACAGATGCATAAATCTTACAAACCAACAAGTTATGTTGCTCAGTTATATTTTAATAAATTTTCAACATAAAAGTGTGGGTCAATTATTATTCAACCCCTAGGTTTAATATTTTGTGGAATAACCATTGTTTGCAATTACAGCTAATAATCGTCTTTTATAAGACCTGATCAGGCTGGCACAGGTCTCTGGAGTTATCTTGGCCCACTCCTCCATGCAGATCTTCTCCAAGTTATCTAGGTTCTTTGGGTGTCTCATGTGGACTTTAATCTTGAGCTCCTTCCACAAGTTTTCAATTGGGTTAAGGTCAGGAGACTGACTAGGCCACTGCAACACCTTGATTTTTTCCCTCTTGCACCAGGCCTTGGTTTTCTTGGCTGTGTGCTTTGGGTCGTTGTCTTGTTGGAAGATGAAATGACGACCCGTCTTAAGATCCTTGATGGAGGAGCGGAGGTTCTTAACCAAAATCTCCAGGTAGGCCGTGCTATCCATCTTCCCATGGATGCGGACCAGATGGCCAGGCCCCTTGGCTGAGAAACAGCCCCACAGCATGATGGAAGGCTAACAGTAGTTCCATAAGCCTTCCACTTCCAGATGATGCTCCCAACAGTGGAGACAGGTAGGCCCAACTCCTTGGAAACGGTTTTGTACCCCTTGCCAGCCTTGTGACCCTCCACGATCTTGTCTCTGATGGCCTTGGAATGCTCCTTTGTCTTTCCCATGTTGACCAAGTATGAGTGCTGTTCACAAGTTTGGGCAGGGTCTTAATTAGTCAAAAAAGGCTGGAAAAAGAGATAATTAATCCAAACATGTGAAGCTCATTGTTCTTTGTGCCTGAAATACTTCTTAATACTTTAGGGGAACCAAACAGAATTCTTGTGGTTTGAGGGGTTGAATAATAAATGACCCTCTGAATAAACGTTTCACAATTTAAAAAAAAAAAAAAAAAAAAATAATAGAAATGACATTCTTTTTTGCTGCAGTGCATTTCACACTTCCAGGCTGATCTACAGTCCAAATGTCACAATGCCAAGTTAATTCCGAATGTGTAAACCCGCAGGGGGTTGAAGGGTTGAATACTACTTGTAGGCACAGAATATAATATAATATAATATATAATATATATATATATATATATATATATATATATATATATATATATATATATATATATATATATATATATATATATATATATATATATATATATATATATATATATTTATATATATATTTATATATATATTTATATATATACATATATATTATACATACATACATACATACATACATACATACATACATATATGTATGTTCGTGTGTGTATATATATGTGTGGCGCCCTGGACTAGCCAGGTCGTCACAGGTACTGCAACAACACACCCCGAGATAGGCACATCAGCCAAACACCAAATCCTTGTTGCCTCCCTCCAGGGGCTGATGTCCACACCAGGTGGGGTGGAGCCAGGCGGTTGGCTCCACCCACTGAGGAGTTCACAGTCCTGGAGTCGGGAAAAGAAAGTCAGAGTCGTTCAGAGAGTGAAAGAGTGAGGAGTAAAGTGGTAGTAGAGGAGCAGATTTGACAGTGTCCGGGTAAGTGGCCCGAGCACCAAGAGCAAGGTTGGCAGACTGTGGTGGCCGTCTGCAGGAGAGGCAGATCGACGCAGAACCATAGGACCGGGGACGGGCGGTGGCCCGCCGGTACCGAACCGGGGAGCGAAAAGAAGCCAGCACAAACCGGCAGGGCCTGCGGACCCCGACCAGGCTTGGAGTCGCCGTTAAACAGGTCAAATCCGTTAGTGACCGGAACCCCAGGGGTTTCCTAACAGCCAAGACCCGACTGAAGGCAACCGTCCGACCAGCAAAAGGAAATACAGCTACCGCCACAGCTAGAGTTCCCAGGTCCAGAGCCTGCGGGCAAAAGGGCTCCTCCGGCATATATCCACACTGGAGAGCGGGTTACCGGTGGGAAGCCATCGGGACCGAAGTTACACAAAAGGTGCAGGGAAAGGCAGCCACCACCAACTGTCCGGGAGAAACCACAGCAGTCGGCTGCGGGACCCGTCCATCCAGCCGTTTGTTTTACCGGAGACTCTGCATCTGTTCTTGGCTGAGTGAGTACCACCGTGCCATCCGGCACAGTGCTGCCCCCGCGACTCTGCACCTCACCAACCGTACCTCCCCGTCACACCTCACCGGGACAACCAACCCCTGCCCACGGAGGGGGAAACAACATCCCAGCTGCTCCCTGCCATCGCTCCCGGGATCCCCGTCACCAGCAGCGGTGGTGCCCCAACCTTACCACAAACCGTGGGTGGAGTCACGGACCAAATCCCCAAACCTTGCAACCCCCCTTTTCACTCACTGGCGAGGAGCGCCGCTCGAGTCCCCAGATCCGGCCCACCGCTCGAGCCACCGAGCAGCAGCAGCGCCGGACCCGAGCGTGGTGAGCGCAGCACGCCCTCCCCGCCTGCGACATATGTATGTATGTATGTGTGTATATGAGTATATATGTGTGTATATGAGTATATATGTGTGTATATGAGTATATATGTGTGTATATGAGTATATATGTGTGTATATGAGTATATATGTGTGTATGAGTATATATGTGTGTGTGTATATATATAATATATATATATATATATATATATATATATATATATATATATATATATATATATATATATATATATATATATATATATATATATATATATATATATATATATATATATATATACATATATATACATATATATACATACATATATATATACACACATACATACTTACTGTGTGTGTGTATATAGTATATACACTTACACACAATGTATACATACATAGACACACAATCCCCATATACTACATCACTACACCCGTAATATACATCCCTATACACTACACCTGTAATAAACTACACCTCTATATATTATACCACTATATACTACATCACTACACCCCTATATACACCTGTAATCCTGTAATATACTACATCACTATATACTACACCTGTGATAACCTACATCACTACACCCCTATATACTACACCACTATATACACCTGTATTATACACCACTACACCCCTATATACACCTGTATAATACAGGTGTATATAGGGGTGTAGTATAATACAGGTGTATATAGGGGTGTAGCATAATACAGGTGTATATAGGGGTGTAGTATAATACAGGTGTATATAGGGGTTTAGTATAATACAGGTGTATATAGGGGTGTAGTATAATACAGGTGTATATAGGGGTGTAGTATAATACAGGTGTATATAGGGGTGTAGTATTATACTACACCCCTATATACACCTGTATTATACTACACCACTACACCCCTATAAAACTATATACTACACCACTACACCCCAAATATTTGTCGTCAACAGTTACCCCCCTTCCCCCACCGCCCGCCCCCCATTGTCCCCGCAGGTTACTAGTAACCACTCACCTGTCTCTTCTTATTGTCCCCTCCTCAGGCACCTCCGTACGAGCCCCCCGCTGAGCGGCTTCTCTTTTCCATGCCCAGGCTGCGCCGATGCTGTTTTCTTAGGAGCCCCCACCGCTGCTTCTCTCAGTACGGGCACCCGCCACTGCAGCTTCTTCTCCTGCCGGGCGGGAACTTTTCAAATGACACACGCGCGTCGTACTGACGATATCAGGGCGCGCGTGTGTCACAGAGTAAAGTGTCGGGCAGGGAACAGAGGAGAAATTCCTGCGTTCTGCTGCCTACACTGTGCGGCGCTGCAGGATCTGTCCTCTGTTCCCTTCCCGGCACGCAGCGTGTGATGAGGGCAATCTGACCACGGGCTTCCCGGAGCCTTGTGCTCCGGACACAGGTCAGATTGCCCTCATCAGTGACCGGCCAGCAAGGACACCCTGAACCAGGCGGGCCGGTCACAGAGAGTAGGTGGGCCAGATGTGGCCCGCGGGCTGCCCCTTGCCCAGGTCTGATGTAAGGGGTTACAAAAAAAATAAATAAATCAGAAGTTTGTCCAAAAAAAAAAAAAATAAAAAAAAAAAAAAAAAAGTGGTGCACATTTTGCGCCATTTACCACAACACTCACAGCTTTCTCATTTTTCAGGTTCTATGGCTCAGTGACAACTTACTTTTGGTGTCTCGAACTGACGTTTTTAATGGTACCATTTTTGTGCAGATGCTACGTTTTGATTGCCTATTACATTTTGCGCAAAATTTGTGGCGACCAAATGTCATTTTGGTGTTTGGGTTGTTTTTTTTTTTATTGCCGCTACACTGTTTACCGATCAGATTAATTGATTTTATATTTTAATACATCAGGCATTTCTGAATGTGACCAAATATGTGTACATTTGTTTTTTTAAGGGGGGTGATTTGAACTTAAGTTTTGGTTTTATTTTTTTTAATATTTTATAACTTTTTTTTTCATGTTACTCAACAAAAAAGAATGAACGATCAGACTGATGATCCTTATAGTCCCCTAGGTGAAATACCTAGGGGACTATAAGGATCATCAGTCTGATCGTTCATTCTTTTTTGTTGATCACAGCTGAGATCAGCAGAAAAACACCTCGTCACTGGCAGCAGCCAGCCGGGTGAAAGAGGAAGCGAGTCATGTGAGCTACAGGAGTCATCACATGACCCTGTGCTACCATGACAACCATCGGCTCACAGTGATCATGTGGCACCCGAGGCTTCAGTCGCCACACAGTATTGCACTTTATTTTAAGTGCAATATTCGCCTCGGATAAGGAGGGGGTTTAATCACCGGTGTTCAATATTTCACACTCACATAAAGCTCAGAAGCCTTCTTCCAGGTGGGATATGGCTCACGGTAGGCATGGGGGTGGCCATCATGAGTCATAGCACTTACCCGGTCACTGATGCCAGGCACCTGGGGGGCGGGTTCCACTTGGGGTAGACGTAGGAGCACACTCACACAATCCGTAGTCAGTCTACCCAGGACACGAGTTCTGGGACATGACACCACCTTCACCTTTTTCTTCTCTTTTCTACACAGGGCCTGGGGCTGGGAGCGGAACGCTCAGCCCAGGTGCCTCACAGCGGGAAGGGAAACTCCGAACAAGGACTTTTCTTCTTATTTCCAACACTGGTAACTTCTAACTTATCCAAGGTAAACGCAGCCTATCACAGCACAGGTGACCAGTACTATCCGGGCGAGGGGCACAGCACAGAGTGAGTAAAGACACCTGGAACCACCGCCACTGACTGACTCTTGATTACCGGCACTGCCGCCCCGTGCCTCGACATTGAAACGCCCTCCTCCCCAGGGCCCGCTCCACCTGTGGGGAGCGATACCATCTCTGGCTGCTACTACCATCCGCCCCGGAGGACAGCGACATCAGTGGCGGCTAAATCCCTGGCCGCATACCACAGGTGGCGTCATTACATTTCTAGTATGACTATCCCCATCATCTTCCCTCCTTATTGGTGTACACCTCGGGGCACGAAACCAGACAGGCCACTGCGACATCCCAGATAATCATACCAGCCCAGTGACGAGTAACGCCTGATGACCCCTGCCCCCTGGGTGCTACAATCATGACACTGCGATGCCGATGGAGCCCGGCGAGTACGGATTTACTGCTCCGGGGATTTAAAATGGCTCTGTCACATTTTGACAGCGCCATTTAAGGGGTTAACAGGCACAGGCAGAACGCGGATCCACTCGTGCCTGCGAGGCACTCGTCAGCTGTACAAATCAGCTGTCATGTGCGTGGCTCCCCGCCGCATCAGCCGGGGGAAGGGGGGGGAGGGATTAGACTATGACCGCTTAGGACTTATTACTGCCAGTCGTTAAGGGATTAGCAAATACCTTCATGTAGAAATGTAGTATGGTACTATAGATTCACTGTGTCGTTCATCTCCTTCAGGGCAATGCAGGACCTTAGATATCCATGTCTACGACCATGCATATAGTCACAGTCAGTTGCTTGTGGTCATAACCATGGACACCCAAGGTCCTGTATTGCCCTGAACAAGAGGTAAACGACACAGTGAATTAGGAGAACTATACTACATTCCTAATTGGAGGTATTTGCTAATATTATTTCTACTACTACACCTACTACATATTGGGATAGGATCATGGAGATGGGAATACCCCTTTAACTCACTATACATATTAGACACATATCCATATACTACATAATGACTGGTGTATACACTGGAGATCAAAATTAGAGAACACACAATTTCCTAAATGTTAAGGTCATTGTGTAGTCCTTTGTGATTATATCCTAACATGATCCGGAGGAAGGAAGCGGCAGCTCACAAGGTAGGTGGCCAAACAACTTTATTCGGCTATCGCAGACAAGCTTAGGTACAGTGGGGAGAGGAAGGAGTGCAGGGACGGCGCTCGTCCGTTCCCCGTCCCTGCACTCCTTCCTCTCCCCACTGTTCCTAAGCTTGTCTGCGATAGCAGAATAAACTTGTTTGGCCACCTACCTTGTGAGCTGCCGCTTCCTTCCTCCGGATTATTGGAATTTTGTTCACGTTGTTCGCTGAGCACCACTTGGTTTGGAATCATTAGCCCAGGAACACATGAAGTCCAGAAACAGCTGAATGCTCCAGAATTGTGAGTACGGCTCCACTATATGGCAACTTAGGCTGCAGTGCCCGACTTTTCTCTTCTACATTATTGCAGATATCCTAACATGAGTGAACCATCAGTATTTTAAGCTTATTTCATACTGTATATTGAACTTCTTCTAAAGCACATAATAAAAATGTAAAATGAGATAAATGTAAAAGACACTGATCAAAATTAGAGAACACTGTCAGACACCTGCAAGTTATTGGTGTTAATCTGGCACTTGGTGCTAATTTCCTTAATTATTTACCAAACCCTATGTAACTGGCAGCCTAACTTTCCAGTTTGCACTGACTTTGCAAAAATGGTGTGCCGTTCTAAAGTGACAAACCCTCCAGGAGTAGGTTGTCTAGATGAAGGCCGAAAAGGTGACCCTATCAGCCATAGCGAGAAGTTGGTCGTTCCAAGTCTGTGATTTTGAGAATAAAGTATCTTGACAACATCACAAATGCTTTCAAGTCCCCCAAGAAGGCTGGTCACCCTTGAAAGACAAATGCAGGAGAGGACAGGATAATGCAGAGAATCTTTATGAGTAATCGTTTCAACACGCAGCTACAATTGCTGCCAGTTCAGCACTGAACAGAGTAAGGATCTGTCTCTTAATACAGTGTCACGACTCTGCAGTGACGGAACCGCTCATTAGCAGAAAGGCTAGACACCTTTTCTGAGGAGCATGTGTGACGCCCTGGACACAGGGGTCACAGGTCACAACATCACCACATACACCCCCCCCACACTAGAAAAGGTACCAGTCAACCATAAAGACCTGATTGCCTCCCTCCGTGTTAGACAGGCACACCAGGTGGGCGAAGTCAGGAGGAAAGACACGCCCCCCCGAGGAGTCTGCTGGCCTGAGGCAGGGAAAACACAAGAGTAGAGTTCTGTACAGTGGAGTGGAGAGGAATGACATACAGTTATGCTTGGGGCCTGGCTGGAGCCTAGGACCCCAAAACAGTCAGGCAGGCAGACGGCAGTGACCGCCTGCAGGAGACCAGGAACACGACCAGCGGAACCGTAAGGGACCGGGACAGGGTAGTGGCCCGCCGGAACCGAACCGGGGAGCTAACCGGATACCGGAGCACCAGGTAGGGTACTCAGACCACGAACTAGGCTATATGCCAGCACCATAGTCGAATTAACTGATTGCGGTGTGGACCTCAGGGGTTCATTCCCACCAAAGTCCCGTTTGACGGCAACAGCCCAACCAGTAAGGATAGTAGCCACCGCCAAAGGCCAGAGATCCAAGGGCCAGCGCCTGCGGGCAAAGGAGCTCCTCCGACATCTACAGGCCGGGGAGCGGACTACCAGTGCTAAGGCACAGTGGTCAAACTACAACATAGGTGCAGGAGAAAGGTGGACATTGCCAACCCGACTAGGAAGCTGCAGCCGGCTGCGGGCCCCGTTCATACCTTAGTTTGGTTTACCAGTGACTGTGTGGTTTAATCGTGAGTACACCAGTGCCATCAGGCACCGCACCGCAACCCTGCGCCCTGCACCCCGGCCCTCGCACAACCGGGCCCTGGGACCAACAACCCCTACCCACGGAGGGGTCAACACCTAGCTGCGCCACTACACCGCTCCCGGGAGTCCCCGTACCTTCACCGCAGCGGTGTTGTCCACCATCACCACAACCCGTGAGTGGTGTCACGAACAATAACCCCAAAACCAAATACCCGCATTCCCCCGTGTGCAACGCCAACCCCCTTGCAGAGCGACATGACCCCCGGGTCCGTGAGAGGCTCGAGCCACCACCCGTGGAACGCGAGCACGGACCCGAGGCCGCGGGGCGGTACACATGTTGTGTGGACAGAGGAGAAGTGGTCCACAGTTCATTTTAGTGATGAAAGCAAGATTAATTTTATTTGGGTCTGATGTGCAATATTATGCTCATTGACAAACTGGGGAAAGACTGAACCCAAAGTATATTAAGAAGTCAGTGAAAGGCGGTGGAGGAAGTGTCATGGTTTGGGGGAATGTCTTCTGAAGCAGGAGTTGGATCTCTCATATAGACACATGGCAGAATGAATGCAAGTGTGTCTCAGAACCTTCTTCAACAAGATGTGGTTCCTTACTTGTGCTCATCACTCAGCCAGCAATTTTCATGCAGGACAAGGTCCCGTCACACAGCAAAACGGGTAAAGCAGTTCCTTGAAACCGAAAACATTGAAGCAATGAAATGACCAGCCCAGAGTCCTGATCTAAACCCATTAGAATACCTCTGGAAAATCCTTGGTGACAAAGTTATGGCCAAGAAACCCACAACAGCGAAAGAACCGTGGAAGAGACTGGAAGAACAGTTGACCAATATCACACGAGAGCAGTATGAGAGACTAGTGATATCCTGTGGCCGCAGATGTGCTGAAGCCATTCAAAGCAAAGGCCAGTACACTTCCTACTGATTGGTGACTGTTACCTTCTGAAAATTTAGTTATCTTTCTCTGTAGAAAAAAAAGAGGATGTCCAGCTCTTCAGGCAAAGAATCACGTCTTTATTTCATCATACAGAGAATGACATGACCAACACTACGCGTTTCAGGTGAAACACTCACCCTTAGGGGTGCTTCACACACAGCGAGCTCGCTGCCGAGATCGCTGCTGAGTCACGCTTTTTGTGACGCAGCAGTGACCTCATTAGCGATCTCGCTGTGTGTGACACTGAGCAGCGATCTGGCCCCTGCTGCGAGATCGCTGCTCGTTACACACAGCCCTGGTTCGTTTTCTTCAAAGCTGCTCTCCTGCTGTGACACACAGATCGCTGTGTGTGACAGCAAGAGAGCGACAAATGAAGCGAGCAGGGAGCAGGAGCCGGCGTCTGACAGCTGAGGTAAGCTGTATCCAAGATAAACATCGGGTAACCAAGGTGGTTACCCGATATTTACCTTAGTTACCAGCCTCTGCAGCTCTCACGCTGCCTGTGCTGCCGGCTCCGGCTCTCTGCACATGTAGCTACTGTACACATCGGGTTAATTAACCCGATGTGTACAGCAGCTAGGAGAGCAAGGAGCCAGCGCTAAGCAGTGTGCGCGGCTCCCTGCTCTCTGCACATGTAGCTGCATTACACATCGGGTTAATTAACCCGATGTGTACTGTAGCTATGGTAGGAGAGCAAGGAGCCAGCGCTCAGTGTGCGCGGCTCCCTGCTCCCTGCACACACAGCTGTGCGCTGGTAACTAATGTAAACATCGGGTAACCATACCCGATGTTTACCTTAGTTACCAGTCTCCGCAGCTTCCAGACGCCGGCTCCGTGCAAGCGCAGCGTCGCTTGCACGTCGCTGCTGGCTGGGGGCTGTTCACTGGTCGCTGGTGAGATCTGCCTGTTTGACAGCTCACCAGCGACCATGTAGCGATGCAGCAGCGATCCTGACCAGGTCAGATCGCTGGTCGGATCGCTGCTGCATCGCTAAGTGTGAAGGTACCCTTAATCATGATGCTGGAGAGACGGCGCTACAGAGTTTATATGCAAATGCTAATTAGCAGAACAAATGTTTAAATCACTTAAGCACTTTACATATTCAAAAATAAAGTTACCATGAAAGTTATTACATGTAAAATAAAATGCAAATACAAATACAATATAGGTATCAATAGTTTTCTGGACTAAGTTAGGAATGTATATAAATTCTGACATATTAATTGTGGTGCACAAATATACATATGCAGATATGACATCTACAAATAAGTGCACATAAAATATATGCAAATGCATGACTATATATATGAATGAATCTGCACATATATGAGGATGCACACAAGAATTTTTTATGTGCATAGCTACAATATTTTTTTTAATAAAAAAGTATTTATCTCCCCCTCATGTGCTATTGAAAAATCATGCTGCCTTTAATTACAATTTTGGGTGCAAAATGACCAGAGTTGCCTAAAATGACCCATTTTTGTGCAAGCGCTGTACTCCAATGAATTTTTAATAAATTTTTTTAGGGAAAAAAAATTAAGAAACATTTTTTTTAAATTTTTTTATTATATAGAATTTCTTTTCCCCCGGTTTATCAATATTAGGCTGTACCCAACTGAGTGAGATGAAAATATATATTGTGTTCAAGCAGAGGCCACCAAATCGTATTGTGAGTTATAATTATCTGTCAGATAATACTGACAGAATAACCAAACTCTAAAAGTGCCACAACTGGATTTTGCAATGCATTCATTTCTGATTACAGCATTTGGGATTAAATTTCAACAATTTCAAGAGGAACTAAAAATGCACCCTGCGGCTAACCATGCATTCCAACCAATATGAAAGAATCCATGCGCCAAAGACAAGGCAAAGAAAATCGCATTGTGGCTGAGCAGACATAACACACAGAAACCACACAAGCCGCACATAGTGTGAATTAGAATCACATTGGTTAAAAGTGAATTTTTTATGTTGTGAGTCACTGAATTACCTATAAATATTTTCAGACCTAATGGTCATGCATCTGGTCAGTGTTAATGAATATGTAATTACCCGCATTGTGATTGAGCAAACATAACACACAAAAACCACACAAGCCGCACATAGTGTGAATTAGGATCACATTGATTAAGGATAAAAAAATTTTTTTATGTTGTAAGTAACTAGATTACCAATGAATATTTTCAGACCTAATGCTCATGCATCTGGTCTAGATGTCATATCTGCATATGTATATTTGTGCACCACAATTAATATGTCAGAATTTATATACATTCCTAACTTAGTCCAGAAAACTATTGATACCTATATTGTATTTGCATTTTATTTTACATGTAATAACTTTCATGGTAAATTTTTGAATATGTAAAGTGCTTAAGTGATTTAAACATCTGTTCTGCTAATTAGCATTTGCATATAAACTCTGTAGCGCCGTCTCTCCAGCATCATGATTAAGGGTGAGTGTTTCACCTGAAACGCGTAGTGCTGGTCATGTCATTCTCTGTGTCTGCATGATGAAATAAAGACGTGATTCTTTGTCTGAAGAGCTGGACATCCTCTTTTTTCTGCATTTCATTGGGCTGTGGCAGTGCCTGTCCGTGCTCCAGGATGGAATCGGGATTGAGCCTTACACGGTGAGCTGATTCATATAAATTGGATCTTTCTCTGTGCTACAGTCATTGCTGTTCTCTGATTATGATCATCACGTTTTGGGCAAAATTAAGAATTTATGGTGATTAGAGTTGAGCGCGGTTCGTGGTTCTCCAGTTCGCGGTTCGAGTGATTTTGGGGGCTGTTCTAGATCGAACTAGAACTCGAGCTTTTTGCTAAAGCTCGATAGTTCTAGTTACGTTCGAGAACGGTTCTAGCAGCAAAAAGCCAAGCTAATTACTAGCTGGCTTTCCGCTGTAATAGTGTAAGTCACTCTGACTCACACTATTATGAAATTTCAGCATATAGTCTGCGGGAACAGCGGGTTCAGATCACTGCTGCTGGGATAATGGCGATCGCCATTTTTTTTTTCTGTTCTTCCTTCCCTCCCTAAGCGCGCGTGTAGTGGGGCGGGCCAGCATGTCAGCCAATCCCAGACACACACACACAGCTAAGTGGACTTTTAGCCAGAGAAGCAACGGCATGTGTGATAGGATGTCCATGTCACAAGTCCCTGCATTATACATACGGGCATCTGCCCGTCTGGACGCCATTATCTGCCTTCTGCATCTGGGTGTCAGTCACCGCTGGCGTAGCTCCTGTCTCCGATACTGCCGTGTACGCTCTACACACAGCGCTATACAGAATAGGGATAGAAGTTTCTTTCAGCTCTTGTAAAGGCTAATTGCAGCAGGCTCAGAGCCATAGGTGACAGTCAGGTCCGTGGAAAGAGGTTTTAACAGCTACAGATAAGAGCGTCTGTGTAGCTAAGGTCAGGGAGTTCCTTGCTGCATTTCACAATTAGGCTATGTTCACACTAGAAAAATGATTTTTCTTAAGAAATTTCTTAAGAAATTTCTTAAGAGTGCACCTGTGTTAAAAAACGCACCAAAAACGCACCTGCGTTTTTGCCGCGTTTTCGGTGCGTTTTTGGTGCGTTTTAGGTCCGTTTTAGGTCCGTTTTTGGTGCGTTTTTACCGCTGGTTGCTCCCTGCGTTATTGTGCCAATTATCTATGGCAAAAAACGCAGTTAGCTGCAGAAAAGAAGTGACATGCTCATTCTTTTTCTTAAGAAAATCTACTGAAAGAATTTTCTTAAGAAAAAAACGCAGTGTGTGCACAGCTAATTTTTTTTGCCATAGGTTTTGCTGGGGAATGTCTGCAGAAAGGTTACAAGAATTTCTCATGAAATTTCTGCAGCAAAAACGGACCAAAAACGGACCAAAAACGCAGGTAAAAAACGCAGTGTGTGAACACAGCCTTAGGAGGGATAGAAAGTGAGGCTTCCTTTCCTCTACCCAGACCCACAACCCTGCCACTGTACCCTCCTGCCCTTTGCACACTCAAACTCATTGTTACTAAGCCATTATACTAGCAAACACTGAGGAAACTTAGAGGCATCCTTAAAAGTGGCTGTTGGACTTCCATTAGTGTCTCACTGGTGCAAATCTATTTGCAGCACCTCTGCATTGCACACTCAAACTCATTTTTACTAAGCTATTATACTAGCAAACTGTGCTGCCATTTTAAGGGCCATAGTTTCATTGCCCGGGATAGTTATTGTTGTTTATTCTGCTGTCAATAAAGGTAGACCACCGCTGCAATCTACACCACCTCTCAATTTTTACTACCACATTTTAAGTGGACATTCTTGTCACTAGCAAAATGAGTGGCAAAATGACAGATGCTGCTGGAAAGGGGAACAGGCGTGTTGGAAAAGGAAAAAACGTTTGTGTCCGTGGGGAAGGTGGCAAAGCTCCATTAACATCTGGTGAAGATAGGCCATCTTCCAGCAAAAGTAAGATGTCTACTACTTTCCGTGGACAATCGGATGTGCTCCCTTTTTCACGAACACGAACAACTGGAACAAAGGTAGATGTTGCCCCAAAAAAAGAAAATGCTTGAATGGATCTCAAGTGGTCCAACAAGTGCCCTCTCCTCCACCTCAACTACCTCATCCAAAAATAAGAATTATTCTTACCGATAATTCGGTTTCTAGGACCTTCCACGACAGCATAGGAGGTTGTCTCTCCACGCCCTAATTGGGACAGGAAGTTCAAGAGGTTTAAAAGGACCCTCCCACCTCCCACAGCCAGTGTCTTACAAAGAATCCATAGCATATGAGAAGTACCACACATACAGGAATATATGAATACAAAGCGGAGGGAATTACCTGCTGTCGTGGAAGGTCCTAGAAACCGAATTATCGGTAAGAATAATTCTTATTTCTCTAGTCCCTTCCACGACAGCATAGGAGGAATACCAAAGAATTGATACCTAGGGGGGGACCACAGCCTGCAGGACCCTCCTGCCAAAGGCCAAATCCCTGTTGGAATCAAGATCCAACCGATAATGCTTCGTGAAAGTATGGAGCGAAGACCACGTAGCCGCCTTGCAGATCTGCTCAGGGGAAGCCCCTGCCCGTTCAGCCCAGGAGACAGAGGTAGCCCTGGTGGAGTGCGCCGTGAATCCAGTAGGTGGAGAGAGATGCTGAGCGAGGTAGGCATCTCTAATTGCCCGTACAATCCAGTTGGCGACGGTACTCTTAGCCACCTTCTTGCCCTTATTGCGGCCAAAGGGCTGGATGAACAGGTTAGAATCAAGGCGCCAAGAAGCAGTAACCTCCAGGTAGTGCAACACTATCCGACGGACATCCAAAGAATGAAACACTTCCTCACCCGGAGTCCGAGGATTCTGACAGAAGGAAGGCAGGACGATGGACTGAGAACGGTGAAAATCCGAAACCACCTTGGGAAGGAAGGAAGGGTCCAGCTGAAAAACAATGCTGTCATCTCTGGTCAGGTAAGGTTCCCTAATAGACAAAGCCTGAAGTTCTCCGACTCTGCGAGCAGACGTAATAGCCACAAGAAAAGCAGTTTTGTGAGAAAGAGAACGAATGTTACAAGAGCACAGAGGTTCAAACTGTGACTGAGATAGTCCGGAAAGGACCACATTGAGATCCCAGCGAGGCGTCAGGACCCTCTGACGTGGACAGAGTCTACTAGCGGACACAAAGAACCGACGGATCCAACGATGATCTGCCAGAGCCGTGTCAAAGACAGCACTGAGGGCGGACACCTGAACCTTCAGGGTGCTAGGCCGAAGGCCTAAGTCCAATCCACTCTGGAGGAAGTCCAGAATCTGCGCAATATTAGGCCGAAGTGGGTCAGGAGGCCGAGAACCACACCAGGAGGAAAATCTCTTCCAGATTTTGTTGTAAATACTATTAGTCACAGGTTTACGGTTCTTCTGTAGGGTAGCCACAACTTTGTCAGAAAGCCCTTGGGCCTTCAGTGCCCGGGCCTCAGAAGCCAGGCAGCCAAGTTGAGTTTCTGGGGAGCCGGATGGAAAATCGGACCCTGTGACAGTAAGCTGGGGTCCGAACCTAAGAGGACTGGGCCGTCGATTCCTAGCGTCAAGACCAGGCTGTACCAACTCCTCCGGGGCCACAGCGGGGCTACCAGTATAGTTGGGACCCCCTCGTCTCTGATCTTCCTCAGGGCCCTTGCGAGAAGAGGAAGGGGGGGGGGGAACGCGTAAGCGAGGCGAAATGACCACTTGTGGCAGAACGCGTCTACCCCTAACGCCTCGTCCCGTGGGTTCAGGGAGAAATATGTTGCGACCTTGCGATTCCCTGCCGAAGCAAAGAGGTCCACCTCTGGAGCACCCCACCTTGCCACCAGAGAGCAGAACACCGCCTGATCCAGACTCCATTCCCCCGGATGAACATCCCGACGACTCAGGAAATCCGCCTGAAGATTTAGGGAGCCCTTCAGATGGACCGCAGAGAGGGAGAGCAGAGATTGTTCCGCCCATTGAAAGATTCGGGAGGACACTGACTTCAGGGCGCCTGAGCGTGTACTGCCCTGATGGCGGAGATGTGCCACTGTTGTGATATTGTCTGAATACACCAGGACGTGAGAGTCCCGGACGAGGTCCTGAGCCGCAAGGAGGGCTTCCCTGACTGCCCTGAGCTCCCGGTAGTTGGAGGATTGGGAGCTGACGTAAGGACTCCAGACCCCTTGAAATGGGGAGTTTGCCACCATTGCCCCCCATCCTCGTAGGCTGGCATCTGTGGTCAGTGTAACTAGGGGTGTCTGAGTCCAGGCAACCCCCACCTGCAGGTTGGCGGGACGCAGCCACCAGAGAAGGGATGAGGAGACGGACCCAGAGAGGCGAAACCGTCTGTTTAGGGATGACGGGAGTCTGTCCCAATGTGCCAGGATATGATCCTGGAGACACCGAGAATGGGCCTGAGCCCACCTGACTGAGGGAATGCAGGACGTCATGGAACCCAGAGCTGACATAGCCGCTCGAAGCGTCGGGCGAGCCTGCCTGCGAAGCTTTGATATTTTGGCTAACAGAGCTACCCTGTGGCCCTCTGGGAGAAAAGATGCCTCTCTGTCGGAGTCCAGCAGCACTCCGAGAAACTGCCGAGTGGGGGAGGGGGTTAACTGTGATTTTTTGAGATTGGGAATCCATCCCAGGGACCGAAGGATTTCCAAAGACCTTTCCACATGGCTCCGGAGGGTTGGAGCAGATGGAGCCATGAGAAGAAAGTCGTCCAAATATGGAACCAGACAGATACCCTGCAATCTTATGAAGGCGACCACCTCTGCCATGATCTTTGAAAAGATCCTTGGAGCCGAGGAGATCCCGAAGGGAAGTACATTGAATTGGAAATTAAGCACTTCCTCCCCGTGTAGCACCGCAAACCTGAGGTATTGCCTGTGCTCCGGATGGACGGGTACATGGAAGTAGGCGTCTTTCAGATCTATAGAGGCCATCTGGTGGTGTAGACCTATCAGGGGAATAGCTGATTTTACTGACTCCATCTTGAACCGCCGGTACCTGACCTGACGGTTTAGACGTTTTAAATTGATAATTATTCGGACGTCGCCAGACGGCTTCTTGACAAGGAAGAGGCGGGAGTAGTGTCCTACCCCTTCTTCCTGACTCGGGACTGGGGAAACGACCCCCGAGTGCATTAGCTCTATAATCTTTGTGTACAACAGAGCCTGTGAAACCTGCGACGCCAGAGCAGTGACTCGGAGACCCGGACGAGGGGGGGAGAGGAATTCTATGAGGAGACCTTCCGAGACGATCTTCAGAACCCATTGGCAAGTGGTTATGGACCGCCACTGGGGAAGAAACGCCGAGAGTCGTCCCCCCACCCGGGCCGAGTCACTGTTTGTCCTGCTGAGGACGTTGCTGATGGGAAGGGATAAGGAAGTTTCTCCCTCTACCCTTGGGATAGCTCCACCTGCCTGCCTTCCCTTTCCCTCTGGGCTGGGAGGCTTGAGGCATCGAGGGACGAAAGGACCGCTTCCTGTTGGGTCTAGGATCGGGCAAGGCCTTACGATCGGTCGCCTTGTCCAGGATATCATCCAGGGCAGGCCCAAACACCAAATCCCCTTTAAACGGAAGGGAGCAAAGCCTCATTTTGGAGGTGGAGTCTCCGCTCCAGGCCTTAAGCCAGAGGGCACGTCTGGCAGAGTTAGAAAGAACCGAGGTCCTGGCCGCCAGGCGGACAGATTCCACTGAGGTATCTGCCAAAAAACTGGTGGCCTTCCTAAGCAAGGGAAGGGATTCCAGTAATTCCTCCCTAGGGGTCCCCTGGGAAATATGAGCCTCCAACTGGTCTAACCACCTAATTAGGGACCTGGATACACAGGTGGAGGCAATGTTAGCCTGAATTGAAGAAGACGATGCCTCCCAGGATCGCTTCATCAGGCCTTCTACCTTCCTATCCATCTGATCCTTCAGTTGGGAAGTATCTTCAAAGGGAAGAGCCGTTTGCTTAGCTACCCTAGCCACCTGAACGTCTACTCTTGGGACCTGCCAATGTAATCCAGAAGGTTCCAGGGGAAACCGGCGTCTAGGGTCACACCGTACCCGTCTCTCAGGAAATTCCCATTCCTGAGAGACAATATCCAAAATATTGGTATGAACTGGGAATCCTAATTGTTTGACTGACTTCAGGCCAGCAAACATTTCGTCCTGGATTGAGGGAAGCGACTGCACTTCCTCTAATCCCATAGTGCTCCGAACTGCCCCAATAAGATCCCCCAAATCTTCAGAGGGAAACAGAAAGGACTGGTCAGACCCCCCAGAGGGAAATCCTTCATCAGGACCCTCAGAGGTGGAATCAGCGTCCTCCTGATCAGACGGGGTCGACTGGAGTCTCCTCTTTTTTGGAGGAGAGGGTCCAGGAGCAGGGCCAGGAGCAGGGCCAGGAGCAGGAAGGGAGGCCAGTGAGGCCCTAATCTCCTGTTTCATCATGGACCGCAACTCGTCTATCAGGGACGGTTGTTCGGCCCTAATAATCTGGTCCGTACATTGCTGGCAAAGCTTTTTATCCCATACTGCAGGGAGCTTTTTTATACAGATAGGACATTTTTTATTTTTTTCCATTCTGTCAGGTCTATCAGGCTTATCGGACTTGTCAGCCTTTTCTGACTTCTCAGGCTTCTCTGATTTTTCATTTCTGTCAGTTTTCTTGGTGGCCTTGTCCTCCTAGAAAACACAGACCAGAGAGCCATAAATCATCTGACTGAGACCTATGTCTGAGGGACCATCCCCCTCCATACTTACAGTAGCAGGGGGCACACTGGGTTCTGCAGATGCAGCTGCAGCGGAAGACATGACCGGGAGCACGGTTGCTTACCATGATCTGACGTCTTCGCGGCAGCCCTTATGCAAAAGGGCCTGCCCCTCCCAGTGACGGTAATCGTTCCCCGCCTCCGGTCCTGGACAGGCCAAGTCACTGTCGGCGTGTCCTCCACGCTGCCTCCGCAAACCGGAAGCGCTCGACCGGAAGTCCGCAAGACCGGAAGTCCCGCCCCCGGGAGCACTTCCGGATCGCTCCGGCAGCGTGTATGCAGGAAGCGGCCGGCGGCTCAGGGAGGACGCCGGCCGGGGAGCTCAACAGCCTGCATCACCCCTAAGGAGGCTCCGGAAGGCTGGAGCAGCGGTCCCCCACAGCGTGAGTTAAGGAAGAGGGAAAGAGGTATACCAAACACGGGATCACCACATTGTCAATTAAATACAAGGAGTTAATTTTATTGTACAAAAAAACCACATGTCCGCACTGAAAGTGTGGCACACACACAAGGTAATAAAAACACTTAAAAAGCCTGTGGCATGTTGAACCTATCCCGTTGGGAAACAATATACATTAAGAAATTTGTATATCAAAATTATATACGTAACCTCTCCTTAGTACGCCATACATATATTACAAACAGTATCTACACATTGTATTGCTATCAAATTTATCAAAGAAAATTGGTCAGTTGTATCCACCACAGATGATGACCGGATATAGAGTACAAACACAATTTAATGAAGGCCTAGACCTCCAATAATACCCAGAAGATGTAAAATAAGGGATACTACATCAGCATCAAACTGCAGTATTAGAGCCTAATATAACCAGCTAAAGGGATCTGACTGTGCTGAGACAGTATAAGCACAATCCAGTATAACCCAGAATGAATCAGAGCGGATGACCTATACCAAGCCTTCAGGGTCCCTTCAGTCTATACTCACAGTCAGTGACAGCAAATTACACAGAGATACATGCAAATGAAAGTAGCGTAAAGAGAGGGTTTCCCATGGGATTACCCCACGCGTATCGCCACCTCAAGGGGTGGCTTCCTCAGGGGAAAGGAGAAAGCTGTGCAACGCTTCCGTATGTGCCCTATATAAAGGAAAATTCATTAAGACTCACCAGTACCGCAGCTGGAGAATCTCGTGTACTTGCAGCGTTCTGATGGCGGCCGCCATCTTGCTTAGGTCATGTGATAGACAAGTACAGGCCCCCAGCTTATACTGCGCATGCGCTGACCATAGGAGCGGGCAGCGCTTTATCAAAAATACCAGTATATGTCCCTAAGTATGTTAAATACTAATAAATAGTCTAGCGGCGCTTGAGAAAATATGTTTCTATCATCAATTACATATATATATTTATACAGCGCCGACCATCTGGTATACATCACATGATCTGACAAAGGGAGGAACGTCCTCATGTTATACTGCGCATGCGCTGGTGCTTAGAGTGTCATCAAATTGTAATCCTGTACAGCGTGTAATGTTACAGGTATTACATATAGGTGTGTGGTATACGGTATATGAGCTTCCCTTATGTTTGTAAATAAACAAACATAATCAGACTCATCCATTAGCAAGATGGTAAGGGGGTATTTAACCCTTCACGGAATACAGCAACAGATCCGTGATTCAATACCCAACAAGACGACCCGGGTTTATGCTACGCATATCCGGATCGGAAAGAAATCAAACCAGTAGCGCAGCCTGCACATACAAATAAAATTCATTTATCAGGTATGTGATCGATGGCATAAATATCAGCAAAAACAATAAAGTCACGATTACATTTATTTATTTGCATAATACAAGCAGAGAGGGTTATTAGAGGTTATCGGGGTATGCTGTTTCCAGCTAGTGCTAAACATGAACGGAGCTCATCACTGTTAGATAATACAGGGTATTTCACCCTGCAGGAGGCATATCCAAACGCAGAAAAAGACCATATGCCACAGCCCGAAAGGGTGACACATGGTCCCAACCAATGCATAAGCAGATCCCTCCATAAAGTGACAACAACACATTATCTATGGCCCACTATTCTGCCCTGAAAGCAAGGTGAACTGCGTGAATATCAGCCAAAATATAATCACAATTACGTTCATTTAAATAGTGCAAACAAAGAGAGTTTTTATAGCTTATCAGGTTGCGCTGTGTCCAGCAGGTGCTATGCATATAGGGGGCTCGTCATTATTAGATAATACAGGGTATTTCACCCTACAGGAGGCATACCCATACACAGAAATAAGGCCATGTGCCACATCCTAAAAGGGTGACGCATGGTCCCGACCAGTGCATAAGCAAAACTCTCCACCAAATGACAGCAACGCATTATCTATGGCCCACTACTCTACCCTGAAGGCAAGGTAAACTGCAGTCACAGCAAACGGATTAAGATAGAATAGGGAACAAGGGAGCGAAATACAACAGAAAAACACACGTAAGGTGAGGTTTAGTCATCGATCATTGGGTCAGTAAAGATAACATTGATCACTAGGGAGTCAAGATCAAAAAACAATGGTAGAGCTTGATCTCTAATCCCAACCTGCCCCCAGGGCATAGAACTTATTTACTGCCCATTCAGACAATATAGGCGCAAATCAGGTCAATTTTGGGCTCTCAAAGCATGGTATAATTGGCAAATTCACCTATCTAGGTTCAGACACAGCGTGAGGGAACAGCAAGGGAGGAGCAGTGAAGGCCCGACCGATGCTGTCCGGCTTAAGGTAACAGGGGAAGAAAAAAAAAAAAAAAATTATACTGTAGTTCGCCGGCCACCACAGCATAGGAGAAAAATAAAAACCTCTCCATGCCCCATGGGGACAGGAAAGACACTGGCTGTGGGAGGTGGGAGGGTCCTTTTAAACCTCTTGAACTTCCTGTCCCAATTAGGGCGTGGAGAGACAACCTCCTATGCTGTCGTGGAAGGGACTAGAGAAAACACCAGTCCTCCGAGTTGTCATCCCAAATCACACTTGCTTTCTCCCAGCTCTGAAGTCTCCATCCGCCCTGCACAGTATGGTGGAACAGAGATGGCTGAGTCTGCAGAGCTGTTCAGTCACACTATAGCCTGGGAATCAAAAGGTCTGCTCCCAAGCTACAGTGAGTACAGACCAGGTGGTCTGCAGTGATGCCCAGAACCTTTGTGACTCAGATTCAGGCAGTGATGACCAAGTTCATGAGCATAATGCTGACCCTTACTCACAAACTGAAACACCTGTTGTAATAGACAATGAGGAACATACTGATGATGATGAGACGCAGATACCAGATTGGGATGACAACTTAAATATTCGTTCAGGGCAGGAAGAGGCTCAGTCTGAGGGGGAGGGGAGTGCAAATAACGCTTGATGAGGAACTTCTAGTTCCCACCTACTGTCAACCCACAGTCAGGCACTCGAGGAGATCAACAGAGGCGGTGGAGGAGGATGCTACTGACGACTAAGTTACCTTGCGCCTTCCTGGACAGAGGAGGAGTACTGGTAGCACGTCTACAACTGCATCCTCAGCCACCACTCTGTCTCTGAGCACTAGTCGGGGTGGCTCAGCAGGTCGCATGCCCTCTAAGCCTTGCCTAGCCTGGTCCTTTTTTGACATAGCAAAAGATCGCCCAAATCATGTGATATGTAAAATTTGTCGTGATTCTGTTAGTAGAGGGCAAAACCTCAGCAGTTTGACAACTTCTTCCATGAATCGTCACATGAATAAATATATGTCCCAGTAGGAAGCTCACAGTGCTGCAATGCGGGCTAGTGGAGCGGACCATACACCGCCTGCCCCTTCCAGTGCATCCGCGCGCTCTTCATCTTCTAGGATTGTGGGGACAGCGGTCACACCTGGTTTTCCACGCACAACTTCCACCACTGTAACCGCAACAGGCAGTTTGCTTGGTAGGTCGTCAGTTGGTTTGGAAGGGGAAACAAGTGCGTGTGTACAGCTCTCTCAGACATCGATAGCACCAACGTTGGATGAAGCTAACATCTTGTCTACGCCTGCACTTTCCTCACAAACCTGCATTTTTCCAGGGACACCCTACTCACCACCGTCTACACACAGCCAGCCAGATCTGTCCCTCAGATGTGGACAAATAAAAGGCCATTTCCTGCGACCCATGACAAAGCTAAGAGGTTGACTTTATCCCTCTGTAAGCTCTTGGCTATCGAAATATTGCCTTTCCGCCTGGTGGACACACAGGATTTTAGAGACCTTATGTCTGTCACTGTGCCCCAGTACCAGATGCCCAGTCGCCACTACTTCTCTAAGAAAGGTGTGCCTGCGCTACACCAGCATATCGCACACAACATCACTGCTTCCTTGAGAAACTCTGTGTGTGAACGGGTGCATTTCACCACAGATACTTGGACCAGTAAGCATGGACAGGGACGTTACAGGTCGCTGACTGGGCACTGGGTAACTATGGTGATAGATGGTGAAGGGTCTGCTGCACAAGTCTTGCCATCCCCACGACTTGTGTGTCAATCCTCTGTCTCTCCAAGTTCCGCCACTGCTTCTGCCTCCTCAACCTCGTCTGGGTCCTCCACCTCCGCCCCAAGCCTGCCTGGTCAGGCCACCAGCATTGTAACTGCGCAGAAGGAATCACGCACCCCTCATTACTATGCTGGCAGCAGAGCGCAACGGCATCAGGCGGTCTTTATCTTGAAATGTCTTGGAAATAAGAGTCACACAGCAGCTGAGTTGTGGGCAGCTCTGGAGACTGAGTTTGGTAAATGGTTGTCTCCACTCAACCTGCAGCCTGGTAAGGCCGTGTGCGACAATGCTGCAAACCTGGGTGCGGCCCTTCGCCTGGGCAAGGTGACACACGTGCCTTGTATGGCTCACGTGTTGAACCTTGTTGTCCAGCAATTATTAACACACTATCCCGGCCTAGATGGCCTTTTAAACAGGGCACGAAAACTGTCTTCTCACTTCCGACGTTAAACCGCCGCAGCTGAGCGACTTGCATCGCTCCAGAAGTCTTTCGGCCTGCCGGTTCAGCGCCTGAAATGCGATCTGCCGATACGCTGGAATTCGACTCTCCACATGTTACAGTGACTGTGGCAGCACCGCCGAGCCCTGGTGCAATACGTCATGACGTATAGCTTGGGCCAACGAGATGCAGAGGTGGGGCAGATCACCGATTGAGTGGTCTCAGATCAAGGACCTATGCACCCTTCTGCACAGTTTCGACATGGCGATGAATATATATAACCTGGACACATCCACCATTCCTGCTCTGACATGACGCAAGGTAATATTTGTTAATCATTTATGCCCCTTTTGCTATTGGGACTTTTGTGAGATTCTACAGATCTCCTCCATAAACTGGTAACTTTACACTGTCCCTATTTGACTTTCCACGGGCTATTATATTGCTGCCTGTCATCAGGTTTTGCCATCTGGTGGTTTGTCCTGGTATTGCTGTGGGTTGTTTCTGGCAGGCTTTTTCCATCTAGCCTGCAACCACTGTGTGCCCTGTATCACCTTTATATTTATATTTAATAAAGTTTGTATTTCACTTTGATTATTCGTGGTCCTTTCTCTTTGTATCCCCACCTCTACTTAATTTATTGGTACCTTGGGGCTACATATTTTTAGGTTTTTACATGGCGATGAATATGTTTAGCGCGGACAATGCCATTATCAGCATGACAATTCCAGTCATTTACATGCTGGAGCACACGCTAAACACTATTCGGACTCAGGGGGTGGGACAACAGGAAGAGGAGGAACTACAGGAGGATTCATATGCGCAAGAGACAACAACATGACCAAGGTCCAGACGTTCATCACCAACGCGGCAGGCATGGGACCATGGGGGACAGGGATCAACAAGGGCGCATGGTAGGAGGAGAAATGTTGAGGAAGGTGCAGAAGAACATGAAGAAATGGAGGACGAACTGTCCATGGACATGGAAGACTCAGCGGATGAGGGAGACCTTGGTCAAATTTCAGTTGAAAGAGGTTGGGGGGGGGGGGGGGGGAGATGTCAGAGGAAGAAAGAACGGTTAGCATCTCTATGCCACAAACACAGCGTGGACTTTGTCTGCATGGCTGCGCCAGACACATGAGCGCCTTCTTGCTGCACTACCTCCAACATGACCCGTATTGTCAAAATTAGAAGTGATGATGACTACTGGGTTGCCACACTATTACATCCCTGGTACAAGTCCAAATTTTGTGACATAATTCCAGCCATAGAAAGGGACGCACGTATGCAGGAGTATCAGCAAAAGCTGTTACTCGATCTTAACTCGGCTTTTCCACAAAACACCCGTGGTGCACGGAGTGAATCTCCCAGTTGTAACTCGACAAACATGGGACGGTCTCGTCATCTTCAACAGTCTACCCGTACCAGCAGCACCGTATCTGGTGCTGGTAACAGCAATTTTATTGAATCTTTTCATAATTTTTTTTTTTTTTTCATCCTTTGCAAGGCCAACAGAGACAACAAGTCTGACACACAGTCAACGGCTGGAGCGGATGATACAGGAGTATCTCCAAATGAACATCAATGCCATGACTTTGCAAATGGAGCCTTGCTCATTTTGGGCTTCAAATCTTGAAAAAATGGCCAGAGCTCTCCACTTACGCCTTGGAGATCTTGTCGTGTTCAGCTGCCAGCGTGGTCTCTGAACGTGTCTTCAGTGCTGCTGGGTGTGTGCTGACAGATAAGCGCACGCGTCTCTCCAGTGACAATGTGGACAGACTAACATTCATCAAAATCAACAAGTCATGGATCCTCAAGGACTTTACTACCCCTGTGTCATCCTGGGGACAGTAAATGCTTGTGTATTTTGAATGTCCTTGATGCAAATCTACCTGTGAAGTGTACAACTGGGGCACAAGTGCTGCCACTGAAGGGGTGGGTGTCTGTGTGGCCCAATTTTTGGAAAAAAGGGAGACTCCGCTTGGAGTAACCCTTGCTTACAATGTTTCTAAAAATGATCCAAGATGAACAGATCTGGGATCAGCAAAGACTTTGCTACCTACCCCGGTGTCACCCTGGGGATGGTTAAGGATGGCGTATTTTTGAATGTGCTTGATGTGTGGCGCCCTGGACAAGCCAGGACGTCACAGGTACTGCAACAACACACCCTACACCCCGGTTAGGAACACCTAGGTCAAACAAATCCTTGTTGCCTCCCTCCAGGGGTTGATGTCCACACCAGGTGGGGCGGAGCCAGGCAGTGGGCTCCACCCACCGAGGAGTTCACAGTCCTGGAGGCGGGAAAAGGAAAGCAGTTGAGTTTTGGAGTTGAGTGAGGGAAGTGGGAGTAGAGGAGCAGACTGACCGTGTCCGGGTACGTGGCCCGGGCACCTGACAGCAAGGTTGGCAGACGGTGGTTTCCGTCTGCAGGAGAGGCCGATTGAAGCACAACCGTGAGGACCGGGGACGGGCGGTGGCCCGCCGGTACCGAATCGGGGAGCGAAGAGAAGCCAGCACCATCCGGCAGGGCCTACGGACCCCGACCAGGCTAGGAGTCGCCGTAAAACCAATAAAATCCGTCAGCGACGGGAACCTCCGGGGTTTCCCAGCAGTAAAGACCCAACTGAAGGCAACCGTCCAAACCGTGAGGGAGACAAAGCTACCGCCAGAGCTAGAGCTCCCAGGGCCAGAGCCTGCGGGCAACGGAAGGGCTCCCTTAGCCAATCTACTGCTGGGGAGCGGGCTATCAGTGGGAAGCCATTGGGGCCGAGAACAGAACACCGGTGCAGGGAGAGACAGTTACCGCCAACCTACCGGGAGTGACCGCCGCAGCCGTCTGTGGGACTCGTCCATCCAGCCGTTTGTTTTACCAGAGACTCCGTGTGCGTTACTGGCTGAGTAAGTACCACCGTGCCGTCTGGCACTGTGCTGCCCCGCGACCCTGCACCCGGCCAGGCCCCGCAACCCACCTTCCGACCTCCACCACCGAGCCCCGGGACCACCAAACCCCCCCCTACCCACGGAGGGGAGAAAATATGTCAGCTGCTCCCTGTCAACGCTCCTGGGATCCCCGTACAGAGCAGCGGTGGTGTCCCAACCTCCCCACAAACTGTGGGTGGCGTCACGGACAATACCCCTAAATCTAACCACCCCTTTCACTCACGGGCGAGGAGCGCCGCTCGAGTCCCCGGGATCCGGCCCACCGCTCGAGCCACCGACCGAGCGAGCAGCAGCAGCCGGACCCGAGCAGTGGGTGAGCGCAGCGCCCTCCCTGCCCGCGACAGATGCAAATCTACCTGTCCAGTTTGCAACTGGGGCACAAGTGCTGCTACTTAAGTGGTGTCTGTGGGGCCCAATTTTTGGAAAAAAGAGAGACTCTGATTGGGAGTCCCCTTGCGGTGTTATACATGATTTTAGAAGGGCATGCCATGCCTATATCTGTGTCTCGTCCTCTTTTTCCTCGCAACGCTGTTTTGTTTTCGCATGAGAATTTGTTCTTGTCACTTTCCCATGTGTTTGTGTTGTGAGTTGTTTGTCGCCTTTTGGACACCTTTAAGGGTGTTTTCTAGGTGTTTTTATGTGTTTGTGATTGCCTCCCATTGTTTCCTATGCGGTTCGCCGAACTGGTTCGCCGAACCGAACTCGAACGAGACCTCTGTTCGGCGAACCGAACTCAAGCCGATCCACGACCGCTTCGCTCATCTCTAATAGTGATATATTTTGGATTTTTTGTAAAACATTGTTCTAGTGAAATGGTGTACCCCGTACAAAAAAAAAAAAACAAAAAACCTTTAAAATGTTGAACGATGTAGATTACATTATTTTGGAAAAAAGCAATTGATCATGCATTGCTCTCTAATTTTGATCTCTAGTGTATATGTATCAATATATTGTGCCAAAAATTGGTTCCGAACTTTAACCCCATACCGACAGATGTCAGCTCCCCGACTTTGATGCAGACTCACAAGCCGAGCCTGTATCTTTATGATGGCTCTGATATTCAGCCATCATCTTATCCTGACTGCCACGCCTTGAGCGAAGCTCCGCCCACAGCTGTTAACCCTTTAAGCCTCCGACAGTGACACCTAAAGTGCGCCGGCAAGGGGCACACTAATCCATGCACTCATTTGCCCCCGGAACATGATCGCAGGTTGCTGATGTATCCTCATGATGGCTGCTGAAGACTCCCATGCCTCTCAATGGTACTCCTGTGAAGCAAACTTCTGGCTGGTGTTTATAGGAAACCATAATTTTAACTATATTCATCAATACTGTGGTATTACTGTATATCACAAGCAATCCGAAGGTTCAAATTAATTATATAAAAATAAATGAACCCAATTGATAGAGTAATGAGGAAAAAAAAAAAAAATCTAATATACCAGAACTATGATTTTTGGGGGATGCTGTAATCCTGCAAAAAAAAATAAAATAAATAATAATTGCAATAAGACTGGATTAAAACATTGCTTCTACCCTAAACTGGCATCACTAAAAACTTCGGCCCAGGGCACAGAAAACAAGCCTTCACACAGCTCCATCAACTGAAAATTGAACTTTACCGTTCTTAGCGGAAACTGGTAGCTCCAGCTTTACTTTATTTTCTTTAAACCACTTAAATTGAAAAATAGAACAAACTCCACACCCCCACCCCAAGAAATAAACCCCATTATGCATGGCTGGCATCACTAAGGCTATGTGCCCTCACTGCGGAAAATTTGCCGCAATTCGCAGTACAGCGGTCCCCAGCCATTTCTATGGCATTTGGGGAGTGCTGTGCCCATGCTGCGTTTTTTTCCACAGCGGAAATAATGCGGATTTCCCAGCAGAAAAATCTGCAGCATGTGAATTATTCCTGAGGATTTTTCCGCATGATTCCATACTTACCTGCGTTGATTGAAGACACCGGAGTCACTTCCTCCAGTGCAGAGGAGCGCAGTGGAGCCAGAAGCAGGAAGGAGGTGGGGGGGCCTGCACGAGCTCTGGTCATGTGACAGCCAGAGCTAGTGCAGGCCCGCCCACCTTCTCCGGCAATGTGCAGACAGACCCTGCCGGAGATAAGTGCTGCGTGATGGAGGCAAGTATGAACTTCCCGATCACTCCAGCACTTGTTCTGCATTTAGGATGCAGTGCCGAAGCCATGGTACTGTATCTTCAATGCAGTATGACCGCAGCATATCCGCAGGACATTCCGCAATAAAACCGCAGCATGTAAAAAGACAAAGTTGTGCTGCGGTTTTCTGGGAGCTCCTGCGGAATGTCCTGCGGATATAACCTCAGGACACTTTCCCCGTGGGCACATAGCCTAACTGTACTGATTTAGGGGGCGGGGGGGGGGGAATCATATTGCTGGGTAAGTTTTACCATATATTGAACACTGTAAATATGTAAATAAAAACAATTTGTGGAATTGTGCTTTTTTGCTGTACTTATACTTTTTTTTCTCACTTTCCTTTAGATCACTTGATAAAATAAATGCTGTCATTCAAAAATACAACTCATTCTGCAAAAAACTAAGCTGTTATACGTCTATGGTCAACAAACTAATAAAAAAAACAAAAACAAAACAGTATAGTCATGTGAGGAAAGGGTTAATATTTTTCTATTTTATAACTCTACTTAGTTAAGATACAGCACTTTTCTCAGGTTTAATGAAATCCTGTAAATTAATGTCTGCAGCCCCCTCTAGTGGTTATATATGCAGCTCATGTGAACGGTATCTACGGTTTCCAGAACCGCTTTACCTGACAAAGCTGTAGATTTGCTGTACATTCAGACTGCCGTCCTCACTGTTCCTCAGAGCCAGAGAGATCAAGTTGCAGTAGTTGATCGGAGGACGAGGCCATGTTCCACATGGAGATTTTTGCACTTGACCCTTCCTGTACTTTACCCTTTGTATGTGAGTGGAAGGTGAGCTGGACATAAAGCAGTCATCTTCTGTACACTGACAAAAGAAAAAAATGAGGTCACAGATGCATGGAAACATGGCAAATAGGCTTGGTGGAGGCTTATATACGTTTTCGGGCTCATTTGCATTGATCAATACATTTGCTAAATATCTCTACTATTTTCAAATATTCATAGCAGTTTTGCAATACCATTTTCATACATTCATTTTTCCCAGATAGCAAAATGTATTTTTCATTGTTCATAGTATCCCTATAGCAGTAATGCTTTGCCATTTTTCATGTTTATATTTTTATAGTGGTTAGTGTGCAGTTTATTATCTGTATTATATAGAAACATGGTCCTGAGTAGTGATGAGCTGTAAAAGTCTGGATCCCTACGGTTTCAAATACACCCGGGTGCCGGACCTGGGCCCGGGATTCTGGGTGATTGATCTGGATCCGGCACTCTAGAAATTAAAAAAAAAAAAAAAAAAAAAAAAAAGGAAAAATAAAAAGAAAATAAGAATGAAGCAAGCACTTTCTTCTTACCGAGGCTCAGTCGTGGCTGCAAAATGCTCTTGCGGCCTCTCCTTCACTTCCTGGGCCGCTCATCATTGCTATGCACCGCTTTCCCCACCCACCGGCTGTCCTGGCATCTGTGATTGGTTGCAGTCAGATGCGCCCCCAGCCTGTGTGACATTCCGACTGCAACCAATCACAGGTGCTGTCTGCGGGTCAGTATTGTGGTATAAAAATAAACAATTGGCGTAGGGTCCCCCCCATATTATAATAGTCAGCATAGATAAAGTATATGGCTACAGCCCCAGCCCTGCGCTTATCTAGGCTATCAAAATAAGAGGAACCACATGAGGCTTTTTTCTTTTAACTATTTCAATAAATAATTAAAAAAAAAAAAAAAAAAACAGCATGCAGTCCTCGCCAATTTTTATACCTAGCCATGATAAAGCCCGACAGCTAGGGGCTGGTATTCTCAGACTGGGGAGACAGGGTGGATAAAAATCTTGATTTTTTTAAAAAAAATCAAAAAAAAATCAGATTTTTTTTATTTAAATCAGATTTTTTTGATTTAAATCATTTGATTTAAATCAGATTTTTTAATCAAGTTGTACACAAGCAAAACTTTGTCTTTTTGCAAATCTAATTGTTTTACACAAATAAAAATATTAAAACAGTTGATTATGAAACCTAATAATTTTTATTTGCACTATTAAACACTCAGAATTGAACTACAGAGAGTAAGTACTTTTTAACAATAGCCTATCTCTAACGTTTGAAGTAAGCAAACATCTTCAGTGAATACATCAGTCCTTTAGGGGTGCTTCACACACAGCGAGCTCACTGCCGAGATCGCTGCTGAGTCACGCTTTTTGTGACGCAGCAGTGACCTCATTAGCGATCTCGCTGTGTGTGACACTGAGCAGCGATCTGGCCCCTGCTGCGAGATCGCTGCTCGTTACACACAGCCCTGGTTCGTTTTCTTCAAAGGCGCTCTCCCGCTGTGACACACAGATCGCTGTGTGTGACAGCGAGAGAGCGACAAATGAAGCGAGCAGGGAGCAGGAGCCGGCGTCTGACAGCTGAGGTAAGCTGTAACCAAGATAAACATCGGGTAACCAAGGTGGTTACCCAATATTTACCTTAGTTACCAGCCTCTGCAGCTCTCACGCTGCCTGTGCTGCCGGCTCCGGCTCTCTGCACATGTAGCTGCATTACACATCGGGTTAATTAACCCGATGTGTACAGCAGCTAGGAGAGCAAGGAGCCAGCGCTAAGCAGTGTGCGCGGCTCCCTGCTCTCTGCACATGTAGCTGCATTACACATCGGGTTAATTAACCCGATGTGTACTGTAGCTAGGAGAGCAAGGAGCCAGCGCTCAGTGTGCGCGGCTCCCTGCTCCCTGCACACACAGCTAAGCGGTGTGCGCTGGTAACTAATGTAAACATCGGGTAACCATACCCGATGTTTACCTTAGTTACCAGTCTCCGCAGCTTCCAGACGGCGGCTCCGTGCAAGCGCAGCGTCGCTTGCACGTCGCTGCTGGCTGGGGGCTGTTCACTGGTCGCTGGTGAGATCTGCCTGTTTGACAGCTCACCAGCGACCATGTAGCGATGCAGCAGCGATCCTGACCAGGTCAGATCGCTGGTCGGATCGCTGCTGCATTGCTAAGTGTGAAGGTACCCTTAAGCCTACTGTTTATTTAGGACTTTTAATAGGAAAACCAGTTGTCCTGCTTTAGCAGTTCCTAAGCGGTTTCGGACTGTTGTGTGCACAAAACCAAATGAAGAAAACAATCTCTCTACTCCTGCGGATGAAGCCGATGCAGTCAGTAGCTGAGTAGCTAGATTTATTATCTTTGCTGGAAGAACAAGTGATTGCGACTTCCACCAGTCCAGTGGTTTTAGTTCATTAACGACGTTATCTGCAAACATGTATTTTTGAAATGGTGCAGATTCACACTTCAATTTCAGCACAGTTGCCACAATGTCATGGTTAGTATTGGCGAGCCACTCCATTGCAGAGTTGATTTCTGCCATATAGTAAAACAAAAAAGATTTTTACTTACTTTGGGGTCCCCCCCTCACCCTGGCGTTAGATCGTTGCCCCTAGTTTCGTCCGTGTAACTATGGGCGCACATGCACACTGCTCTCACGTCTCATTTTAATCGTGATTTATATTAAAAAAAACCTTTTGATTTAAATCAGTGATTTAAATCATGATTAAAATCATGATTTAAATCGATCCGATTTAAATAGAAAAAAATCTTTTGGATTTAAATCGTGATTTAAATCATGATTTAAATCGGCGTGATTTAAATCAATCCACCCTGTGGGGAGACCCATGGTTATTAGGCCCCCCAGCCTAAAAATAGCAACCTGTAGCGGTCTGAGATTGTCGCATCCATTGGATGCACAGCTTTACCCGGCTCTTCTCGATTGCTCTGATGCAGTGGCAATCGGTAATGAGGGGTAATAACAGCACTCAACTGTCACCAAACCCAAAATTAGTCATGGCAAGGGGGCTGGCTGGCAGCAATGACGTCACTCAATTCACCAGAGGTCATACCCGGGTTCCCATAGTATGACCTCTGGTGACCTGAAGCACTCTGGGTTAAAGTGCGGGGCCGTGTCTCGCACCCCGCCAGCACTTTAACAGTGACAGTTAGTTGGTTAGTGGGCGTGGCGATGTTTCCTCGTGTCCACTATAATCATGCAAGAGGGGGGTGAAGCTGCCCCTGCAGCCCCGCACTTCTAGGGGTTTTACCTCCAGACCTCCCTATTACACTATGTAACATGATTTTTGTTCCCAGAGAATAAATGTCATTTCTTAATTGATTATATCATAAAAACATTTGAAAAAATGTATTAGCCTGCAAAAACTTTGATTTTGCGGTCAGGACACTGAAAAGTTAAAATTGGAATACCGTCTTAAAGAAAATTACAAATGTTTGGGTTTAAGTTCATAATGAAAATGAAATACAATATTTCAAAATCATTAGCATATTTTAATCAAAATGCTACAAATTGATGAAAAGGAACCTAAAATGTTTACTTTTGTGAGGGTACGTCATATCACTTTTACGCATTAATTCCCATTCCCAAATATAGTCCTGCAACAGGTTTTCCTTGTAGTTTCCCTGGTATCCTATATTTCGAAATTTGCTATCTTGATGAAAGCGCTCTCCTTGCTCCTCGGAATCCATCTTTTGTTTGAGTCGATCATGATGGGCATCAAGGATATGGACTTTGAGACCTCGTGCAGCTCATTTTGCTTCACCAGTCTCAACCAATGCAACATAGTTTTTAGCTTTATGATTTCCAAAGGAAGCCTGTAAGTACATTAACAAAACTGATCCATGCTTCTTTCTCTTTTGAGGAGTTTGGGAAACTCTTGACACTCCATAACTTTCTCGATTTGAGGGCCAACAAAAACTTTAACTGTTGCTTCTGAAAGCTTTTTGAAGAGATCTTGTAGATACTTGAATGGCACCGATTCCTTGTCCAAAGCTGTGCAAAGTGATTCACGAGGCCTAGCTTGATGTGGAAAGGTAGCATTAGAACCTTTGAAGGTCTACAAGTGGCTCCCATTTAATGTTGTTGTTCCCCACGGAAACTCAGTACATTCAGGCCAATATTGTCTATGGTAGCGTCCCTGTTATCCCAAAGGCAAACAAAGCATGGAAGCTTAGTATAGCCTCCTTGAAGACCCATCAAGAATGCAACCATTTTGAAATCTCAAATTACTTCCCAACAGGGGCTGGCTGGCACAATTTAGCCTGGGGGGGGGGGCAATCACAAAGCAGTGGCCCTCAAATTGCGGCAGCCCACCATTGGACTGTTCATCTCTGTCCGCTGCATTAAAGCAGCAGTGGTAATAGGCTTTATGAACAGGCTGGTACAAATTATATTATATTATATATATGGCATATGAAAAAGTTTGGGCACCCCTAACCTTAACCCCACCCCTAACCTAACCCCTAACCTTAACCTTTTTTCTTTATAACAATTTGGGTTTTTGCAACAGCTATTTCAGTTTCATATATCTAATAACTGATGGACTGAGTAATATTTCTGGATTGAAATGAGGTTTATTGTACTAACAGAAAATGTGCAAACCGCATTTAAACAAAATTTGACCGGTGCAAAAGTATGCGCACCCTTATCAATTTCTTGATTTGAACACTCCTAACTACTTTTTACTGACTTACTAAAGCACTAAATTGGTTTTGTAACCTCATTGAGCTTTGAACTTTATAGGCAGGTGTATTCAATCATGAGAAAAGGTATTTAAAAGGTGGCCACTTGCAAGTTGTTCTCTTATTTGAATCTCCCATGAAAAGTGGCATCATGGGCTCCTCAAAACAACTCTCAAATGATCTGAAAACATAGATTATGTAACATAGTTGTTCAGGGGAAGGATACAAAAAGTTATCTCAGAGATTTAAACTGTCAGTTTCCACTGTGAGGAACATAGTAAGGAAATGGAAGAACACAGGTACAGTTCTCGTCAAGCCCAGAAGTGGCAGGCCAAGAAAAATATCAGAAAGGCAGAGAAGAAGAATGGTGAAAACAGACAAGGACAATCCACAGACCACCTCCAAAGACCTGCAGCATCATCTTGCTGCAGATGGTGTCAATGTGCATTGGTCAGTAATACAGCGCACTTTGTAAAAGGAGAAGCTGTATGGGAGAGTGATGCGAAAGAAGCAGTTTCTGCAAGCACACCACAAACAGTCGCCTTAGGTATGCAAAAGCACATTTGGACAAGCCAGTTCCATTTTGGACGAAGGTCCTGTGGACTGATGAAACAAAGATTGAGTTGTTTGGTCATACAAAAAGGCGTTATGCATGGAGGCAAAAAAAAAACAAACAAAACACGGCATTCCAAGAAAAGCACTTGCTACCCACAGTAAAATTTGGTCGAGGGTCAGTCATGCTTTGGGGCTGTGTGGCCAATGCCGGCACCGGGAATCTTGTTAAAGTTGAGGGTCGCATGGATTCAACTCCGTATCAGCAGATTCTTGACAATAATGTGCAAGAATCAGTGACGAAGTTGAAGTTACGCAGGGGATGGCTATTTCAGCAAGACAATGATCCAAAACACCGCTCCAAATCTACTCAGGCATTCATGCAGAGGAACAATTACAATGTTCTGGAATGGCCATCCCAGTCCCCAGACCTGAATATCATTGAAAATCTGTGGGATGATTTGAAGCGTGCTGTCCATGCTCGGCGACCATCAAACTTAACTGGAATTGTTTTGGAAACAGGAATGGTCAAATAAACCTTCATCCAGGAACTCATTAAAAGCTACAGGAAGCGACTGGAGGCTGTTATTTTTGCAAAAGGAGGATCTACAAAATATTAATGTCACTTATGTTGAGGTGCCCATACTTTTGTACCGGTCAAATTTTGTGTAAATGCGGATTGCACATTTTTTGTTAGTACAATAAACCTCATTTCAATCCAGAAATATTACTCAGTCCATCAGTTATTAGATATATGAAACTGAAATAGCTATTACAAAAACCCAAATTGTTATAAAGAAAAAAAGGTTAACATTAATAGGGGTGCCCAAACTTTTTCATATGACTGTATATATGAACAGAACTAGACTATGGGGAGGAAGGGCACCACCCTATGGGATCATCAGGTATACGAAAGCCAAAACGAAATAAGAAGAAAAAGAGTATACCTATCAAGGGATCACCAAAAAATTGAATCGTATGAAAGTATAAATCTTTTATTACAAAAACAGAGAATACATGAATCTCCTCACTGGGAGTAAAGGCACATGAAAACAATTAAAAACATTTAAAAAACAGACTTGTATCCCCAAGCCAAAAACCATTTGTAATAAATGTGAAAGTGAATCACACAAAAAATATCAGATAACCCTCATACAAATATTACATAAATAAGTAATGTAACCTGCTACACAGTATGCACTTTAAACTGTACAATATAGGTTACGTAATTATAATATACTAGAAGGTGGCCCGATTCTACGCATCGGGTATTCTAGAATTTACGTATTGTGTAGTTCATGTATGATTTTTGTTATATATAAAATTATTATATTATATTATTATATATATATATATATATATATATATAGTTGTTGTTGTGTGTAGTTACCAAGTGTTTGTGTAGGGCGCTGTACATGTTCTGGGTGTTGTCTGGGTGTGGCGGGGGGTGAGAGCGGTGTTGTATGTGTGTTGCGTTGTTTGTGGAGCGTTTGTGTGTTGCGCGGTTTGTGTGTGTGTGTGTGGTGTGTTTTGGGGGAGGTATGTTTTGTGCAATGTGTGTGTTGTGCGGTATGTGCGTATATTTATGTATGCCGCGGTGTTTGTGTGTTGGGTGTTGTGTGTGTGCAGCGTTGTCTGTGTGTGTGTGTAGGGCGGTGTTTGTGGTTCCCAGTGTGTGTGTTGGGGAGGAGGTGTGTACCTCCCATCGTGCTCCATCCCCCATGCTGCGCACCCCCCATCGTGCTCCATCCCCCATGCTGCGCACCCCCCATCGTGCTCCATCCCCCATGCTGCGCACCCCCCATCGTGCTCCATCCCCCATGCTGCGCACCCCCCATCGTGCAGCATCAGCCTCTCTGCCCCCAGCATCAGCCTCTCTGCCCCCAGCATCAGCCTCTCTGCCCCCAGCATCAGCCTCTCTGCCCCCAGCATCAGCCTCTCTCCTTCCAGCCTACCCCAGCCTCTCTTCTCTCAGCCTCCCCCCTCCCAGCCTCCCCCTCCCAGCCTTCCCCAGGATCAGCCTAGCCTACCCCAGCCTCAGCCTCCCCCAGCATCAGCCTCTCTTCTCTCAGCCTCCCCCCTCCCCCTCCCAGCCTTCCCCAGGATCAGCCTCTCTCCTCCCAGCCTCCTCCAGCACGCCGTGCTCCTCTGCCGACACTCACACCCCCCCGATCGCATACACACCCGATCGCATACACTCACACACACACACACACACCCGATCGCATACACTCACACACACCCGATCGTATACACACACACCCGATCGCATACACACCCACACACCCGATCGCACACCCACACACACGATCGCACACCCACACACCCGATCGCATACACACCCACACACACATTGACGATATCGCACATACGCGCTCACACTCACAACATCCGGAGATACCACATGCTTCTGGCCATGTGATCCTCCGGCAGGTCCTGGAAGCTCACAGCACAGTGTCACCGCCGAGAAGCAAGCGATATCCCAGGATGTTGTGAGTGTGATCTGATGTATGTGTGTGTGGTGTGAGTGTGATCTGATGTGTGTGTGGTGTGAGTGTGATCTGATGTGTGTGTGGTGTGAGTGTGATCTGATGTGTGTGTGGTGTGAGTGTGATCTGATGTGTGTGTGATCTGATGTGTGTGTGTGTGTGTGTGTGTGTGTGTGTGTGTGTGTGTGTGTGTGTGTGTGTGTGTGTGTGTGTGTGTGTGTGTGTGTGTGTGTGTGTGTGCGCGCGCGCGCGCGCGCGCATGTTCCGCCGCTGCAGGACCTTGATGCGCTGGTAACTATGCTACCATGGTTACCAGCGTATCCCGTCCCCCGCTCGCACGGGAGCCCACACCAGCATACGCTGGCCAGCCCCAGCAATGCGAGGGTATGTGTCGGCTGGGTTGGCGGCGTACGCTGATAGGGGCTCCCGGGGGTACAGTACTTACCTGGGAGTCGTGTCTCCGTGTCGGTTCGGGGAATGCGTGCGGGGCCAGAGCGAGCGTGCATTGCGTGAGGGTGGCGGGGCGTGGCCGAGTTGCCAATGCCTGCAGGGTGCCGGGGCGAGAGGCCAATCCGTGTGGGGGGGGGGGGGGGGCGGAGCGTGGGCGAGCGGCCGACCAATCCGTGTGGGGGCGCGGGGCCATGGCGAGCCCAGCGGCCAATCAGCTTTGTGTCACCGTAAGGACACAATTTTGGAGCAAGACAGACAGACAGACAGACAGACAGACAAAGGCAATTATATATATAGATGGGCTTGGGCAGAGCCTTAGATGGTATAAAGAAGGAATAGCAGTACCTCAAGGGCTATGAGCTGTCTTTTTTAGGATGACAAAGATAAAACAAGCCTGTTCCGATTAATTCACATCAATATAGTACAGTAAATAGTATAGATGAAAAAACCTCTAAGAGACTAAAGTATCACAGACAGAGCCAGGAGATGAAACCCTGATCGAGGCTTGCGTGTTTCAGTATATATAAAAAGTGCAACAATAAGCACAGGCAGAGATGATCAGACCCCCGAGTACAAGGAACATATAGACTGGTGCAATAGATTTAAGACCACACGCACTATCCTAAATGAAGAGTATGTGTAACAGCCCCTGTAGGACCGAAATGTCACCAGCAAAATCAGAGGTTAGTTATCCTGATCAGAGTCTGCAAGTATACTGCAGCTATAAAGTGCAAAAGTACAGCAGAAAATGCATACACCCTATATAATGTAGTAGTATAGGCTAGTAGAATAAAACTGAGGCATACCCTATACCATGGTTCAGGGCAATGCCAAATTACCAGGTCTGTCTTTTTCCCCTGAGGAAGCCTCCTTTATGGGGGCGATACGCGTGGGGTTATCTTGCCAATAACCTACCCCTCCTGGTACCCTGCTATACATCTGCTTTACCCCTTTAGGATAGTGAGTATGAGACTATTTGGCTATCAGGCTTGTTTTATCTTTGTCATCCTAAAAAAGACAGCTCATAGCCCTTGAGGTACTGCTATTCCCTCTTTATACCATCTAAGGCTCTGCCCAAGCCCATATATTATAATTACATAACCTATATTGTACAGTTTAAAGTGCATACTGTGTAGCAGGTTACATTACTTATTTATGTAATATTTGTATGAGGGTTATCTGATATTTTTTGTGTGATTCACTTTCACATTTATTACAAATGGATTTTGGCTTGGGGATACAAGTCTGTTTTTAATTGTTTTCATGTTCCTTTACTCCCAAGTGAGGAGATTCATGTATTCTCTGTTTTTGTAATAAAGATTTATACTTTCATACGATTCAAATTTTTTGGTGATCCCTTGATAAGTATACTCTTTTTCTTCTTATTTCATATATGAACAGAACCGCGCTTACTGCGTACATAGATACCGCAACAGAACCAAGATGACTACATAGATATGGGAACTGAGGCGAGCTTATGAGAGCAGAACTGAGATATGGGACCAGAACAGAGCTTACTACAGAAATATGGGAGCAGAACCGAGCTTACTACAGAGATATGGAAGCAGAACCAAGCATACTACAGAGATATAGGAGGAGAACTGAGCTTACTATAGAGCTATGGGAGCAAAACCAAACTTACTACAGAGATATGGGAGCAGAACAGAGCTTACTATGGAGGTATGAGAGCAGAACCGAGCTTACTACATCGATACGGGAACAGAACAGAGCTTAGTGTATCAATACAGGAACACAATCTTACTTAGTCATCTACATAGAAACAGCAACAGAACCAAACCTCCTACATACATACGGGAACAGAACAATCTTACTGCATTCACATAGTACCATAACTAAGCTTACTGCTCAAATATGGTACCATAATTGAGCTTACTATATAGATATGGGAGCAAAACCATTCTTACTGCATAGATACAGTACCATAACCCAGCTAACTACATATACAACAAATACAAAGCTTCTCCTATATTTTCAATGTTAAACACGTACAGCAAACTGATGGCACACGGACTGTACACTGATGCCATCCGTGTGCTGTACATATGTTTCATGACCCCATAGTCTTCTATTGACCATTGTCATCTGTGCTGCAGGAAAAAAAAAACAAAAAAAAAAAACAAAAAAAAAAAAAAACACACACACACACACACACACACACACACACACACATCTCCATGTGGACCACATGGACACACGGTCTGTGTAAATACACAGACATGCAAGCAGCGCCATAGGTTATATTGGGTATATGTGGTAAAAAAAAAACAAAAAAAAAAAACAGGTAGAACACATACCAGAACCACGGACATGTGAAGGAGGCCTTAAAGTGACAGTTACGTCACAGTGCAAGAAGGGAAGGGGTTAATTTAATTTGTCTTTTCATAAACACAGAAAGACAAATGAAAGTCCCTAACACCTATGTGAACGGTCTCGTACCAACAATCAGTGACAGCAGCGTTTTGGACGCAGAGTGTTTTTGCTGCGTCCAAAAGGTTATTTTGTACATGACTCCGAAAGGTCTGACTGACGGCCTTACCTGCTGTACCACCTCCCTATCCCAGTAACCCCTAACCCAACTTCTTAACCTAAAGTAAAACACAAGACGGCATGACATTGGATGTAAAGGCCACAACAGCCCCGTTTATTAATCACCAAAAAAAAAAAAAAAATCAATAACACTTTATCCATAAACATAGTAATAATTCTATTAAACATAAAACATAACCACCTGCAAATGAGGGGGGGTAATTGAAGAGTACCGTTGTTCATGATTGTAACATCAGCTCCACCATGTGCCCTCAGCTGCACCACACCGGCTCGAGGACACCCAGCCGAATGGTGCCCAACCACTGCCCTGCTGGGACCAAACCCAGCAGGGACCCACATTAACATGTCCCGCTGAGACCCAGAACAGCAGAGACCCACCTTTACCCCCACACCATTGCACCACCAGGGGTAACCCATTCCTGCATTGGGTTCAACCCCGTTCTTTGTGCAATCCATCGACTTCAAATACCACCCCCCCCCCTTCCGCCACAGCGAGCATGTATGACACCTTGTACGTGCGAGTACCGCCACCAAAGACCAACCAGGGCCAACAACACTGTTCCATTAATCAATATCTGAATGTCCACACCAGTCAGACTAAACTGAACCCCATTAGACCTCAAAATTCACCAGAGACTTTAAAGCTCCCCTGCCCCCGAACCATCATCCCTCACATAACCGGCCACACAAACTGTACCCAGCTGGCTCCCAGCTTCTGCCCAACGCACAGCCTGCGTGACCACTCCCCAATGAGAAGCCTGAGACGCTGGCCCCATCCAGAAGGAATTGGACGCAAACTCTGCCTCGTTGAGAGCGCAACACTGCAGGCACCTCCAAAAATGCAGACAAACTGATAATTGAACAAAGCCAACCTGTCTTGATGTAACCAACAGGGACCCACATGGGTTCCCTTAACCTCTGACACCTCTAGCAAAACATGCTCTGTCAACCAACAAAGATGTCCCCAAAAGAAGTGACTCTCTACAATTGACCACACAAGCACAAACACCCAGGCAGGCAGACACGGGCCCAAGGCGGTCATGCCTGATCTCATGGAAAAGGCTCCTTGATGTCCCGGCGCCCATGTCCCTTCCACCCGGGTGCAGTACCAAAACATCCAGTGGTCGTTCCTCCTAATGGGATAGCACCAAATCCTAATATACCCCACTTCATGGCCATACCAATCACAAACCATTAAAACATCCCAATTACCCTAGGGCCACCAACTGAAGCCCGTCAAGACAAACGGAACCCCTTAATATCACCGCTGAGCAGAACATCCATCCTCCAAAAGAGGGTCCAAAACGTCTAAAATAACAGGACACCTCACTGTTTGAGTACTGCCCAACAACCTGAACAACAAAATCAGACCTGGCGTGCAATTCGTGGCTAGCCAATAACCCCCGTCAACTGTACGCCGTAATAGCAGCCCCGAATCCCAAACAAACAGCCGACGCCACTCCACTAAACTGAATAAGTCTCGACCTACTCCCTGAGATTGCCTCTGTCAAAAAAAACCGTGGAATACTCATAAAACTACAAGAAGGGGATAAGGCTTGTCGTGCGGTCCCAAAGGATTCTGACCTTTGCTAATTGAACACCGTAAGGGCGCCTCAGTCAATTGGATAAAACTGTAATGGCAGCCCCGATTTGCCACCACTGTTCCTTGCCTCAAATAAGTCAAGACATCCACCCCACAATTCCAAACTGAGAAAACTGAACCAGACCTCTCACGGAACCTTGGATCCTCAAAAGGCCAAACACATCCCCACAACTCATCCTTGAACAACTGCATCCAACCCAAACTCCTTTTGCTGGCCACTGCGAGTCATGCCTGCCACCATACGACCGTCAATCCTAACTAGTTGAAGAAAAACCTGTGCCTGTTAAACGGCCCAGCCCTATTAAACACGATTGCCTCCCGAATCACCTGAACCATACAACCGGCAAAACACTCAGTACATCAACCTGGCATACAGGGCCCGACATGCACAAGGTTCGATAAGCCAATGCAGGCTAAATTGCCACGCCATGACTTGTGCTGACTTGCCAAACTGACCCCTGCAAAACAATACAAACGTTGCGTCTCTAGTAGAATATGCCCCATGGCATAAAACCCAAAGTTAAAACCAAGACTGTCAATCCCAATCCACGAGAACTCATGCACCAGCAACACCCAGTGGTACGAATAACCAATGCAGCACTGGAAAAATTGACCGCACCCAAATTAGCTCCTGACCAATGTACAAATACCGTCCCCTCTCACTAGAGCCAGGGTGTACTCAAAAAGGGGGAACAATCCAAACATGCCAGATATTTTGAGGAGCAAAGATGCCCAGCTACAACCATACCCTGTGGTACTAGAAACGGACCTGAAAGCTCAAAATTTAACCCACAATGACCGTCAAAACCCCGATCTTTCTGAAATGATCTCCTTCCACCCCCATGGCCGAACCTTGTAGAGTACAGAAACCCGAACGGCAGTATGCAGTCCAGTTATGCTCACCCATCTACCATCAAAAGGCCAAGGTAAAACCCCGCAAGTGCATGTGCCCATCGGTGAGAAATCCACACATAGAAAGAAGCCTGCCAGCAGCGTCTGCTAACCCCTCAAAGGACTGCAAATCATGCCTGAAAATTATGTTGGCGCTCAAGAGACCCATAGCAACGGCCAAAGCTACAACATTAACCACCAACCAGGAGCCCCGAAACCTTCTAGAATAGCGGACTCTACTCCAATACCCATCCACGGATACCCAAAATAGCACTCAGAAAAACCTGGTGTGGCAAAACCATGAAGCACCGTACCACAGCTCGAGCACCCCGCCACATTAAGCACAGGTTGAAGCCCCCCACTAGGCCCGAAGACCAACCAGGTAATACAGACCCGTAGCGGGTTCAGCCCGGCCACACTCTTACCCAAACCCGAAACAAAACTACACAAAAGACAACTGCAAATTATAAACCTCTCAACAAGCAGGAATCCGCCTCATGCTTAGCCACTCTACCAGTAAAAGCTCAAACAAGGCTGGAAACTGACAAACGGCGGCCAAATGTTATCGTATCTAAAAGGATAACACCATGCCACCGCTCCGACCCTTCAAAAGATCTGAGACAGACCCCTTACACCGGAAATTTGGACACCACATCCGGGTAAAGGCCTAGTTCAAGACCCCAGGGGAGGTATCATCTACCGCAGCAAGAAAGGATGGGTCCTAAAAGACCTGCCGTCCCAACCATCTCGACCTCTCCTTAATGTCTGTCCGCAACAAACCACGCCGCACACCAGTGACCCTGAAAACCCTTAGTACACACACAGCCCCTTTGGAGAGCCTGACTTGGACAGAGGCATATAAACCACATCCTCATAGAAACGCAACCACCTTCCTCCTCACCACCGACCAACCATAGCACACACCCCACTGTAACACTAAAGATTAAGCCGCCAAATGCACGCCCCAAAACGGCCCACCAGGTCAGTGAAATACCATCGAAACCCTTATCAAATACGAGGGAGCAGCGAAAAAACCCCTGCCAAAAGACCCCCATGACTCATGACTATTAAAACAAACCATGAAACCACCATGGACACGACTATCCCCGTCACTTCACAAATATCCTTATCCCCACCTCAAGCTCCGCCCCACCGCCGACTTCCACCTGAGTTACTCGCGAAGCGCCGTAACATTACCACGAGTCATACAAAATCCACCATAGAGTACAAGCATAAGTACGCTGAGCAAAATAGAACGTCTCCTTCACCTGTAGATAGACGCACTAGTATGAAAAATGCGTCAGTGCCCAGTGCTGCATCTGACCTCAGTGCCCCTGGGCTCCTCCAATGCTGTAGAGACAAAGCTGCCTCTTTTTGCGGCATAGAAGGGCACACAGTTCAGACCAGGGGGGCAACCATATCACTGATCCACACTGTTAGTCTTCAGGATCGCACAGCACCCCTTCAGCAGGAAGGAAACCGGAAGGCAGAAAACCTCTTTAAGGCTCTGTGCGCACTGGGAAGTGGAATTTTCTTGAGAAAATTCCGCATGCCCTCAAAGATTACCGCACCCGCGGTAAAAAACCGCGGGAAACCGCACCCGAAAACCGCATGCGGTTTGCCGCGGTTTGCTGCGGTTTTACCGCGGTATTATTCGCGGTATTGCCGCGGTTTTGCCGCGTGCGGGTTGGGATGTGCTTTATTGCATTCAATGCAATAAAGCACATTGAAGAAAAAAAAAAAAAAAAAAAAAGTCATTTAATTCTGAGAGTAGATAGACAGAAGAATAGATAGAGGGATAGATAGATAGATAGAGGGATAGATAGACAGACAGAGGGATAGATAGATAGATGACAGATCGCTGCATTTCCCACGGTCGGCAGTGAGTTCACATTACCGGCCGTGGGAAATGACCGGTAATTACCTCTGCTGCTTTCATTCAGCCTGTGTCTGTGACAGTCGCGGCTGGATGGAAGCAGCGCTGGACGTCGGACCTGGATTACGCCGGAGTTTTGTTGCGGGAGGGGTTAATAAAATGGTGAACGAGGCTTGTTTGTTTTAGTTAAAATAAAGGATTTTTCGGTGTCTGTGTTTTTTTTCACTTTACTTACGGGTTGATCATGTCAGCTGTCACATAGACGCTGCCATGATCAAGCCTGGGGTTAATGGCGGTGGTCCCCCATCACCATTAACCCCTTGTATTACCTTGCCACCACTGCTACACGGTGGCAAGAAGAGCCGAGGACACGCCGGTATTGTCGCATATTGCATGCGACAGTGCCGGGGCAGCTGCGGCTGATATTCTCGGCTGCCGGAGGGGGAGTGAGGCAGGGGACATTAACCCTGCCCCTCTCCCTCCCCAGCCTGAGAATACCGGGCCGCCGCTGTGTGCTTACCTCGGCTGGAAGGTAAATATGCAGCGGAGCCCACGTTCTTTTTTTCCTATATTTCCGTTTTCTTTCTATGTGTGTTCTATGTGTCTGTGTCTATGTGATCTATGTGTCTGTGATGTCTGTGTGAGTGTGATCTGTGTGTGTGTTTACTCTGCACGGCTTCCTCTTCCTGTAATGACATCACTTCCCTGCAAAACCGCAGACAGGCGATGCACATTACCGGAGGTAAACCGCGAAATACCGCAGGGAATAACGCAGGAAAACGCAGTGAACCGCACAGAATTTGCTGCCTGCGTTATTCCCTGCGGGATTTCTTGATTAACATTGAGTCAATGGAGTGAAATCCCGCAGCGATGTGCGGAAAAGAAGTGACATGCACTTGTTTTTGCTGCGGGATTCCCGCAGCAAAACATGCAGCTGTCAAATTCCGCCCAGTGCGCACAGGATTTTTTTTCTCCATAGGATTTGCTGGTGATTCACTGCAGAGATGTTATGAACATTTTCTGCAGCGAAACATGCAGCAAATCCGTGGCAAAATCCGCGAAAAATCCGGTAAGTGCGCACATAGCCTAAACCATCTGGGTTTTTATTTGTTGTTTTGTTTTTAATAGGTTACTGGTATTCCATATTTCTTTATGGAAATTAAACAACTATACAAAATCCTAAACTCTGTAGATAATTCTTGCTTTATTAGATTATACAGACTGAGATTACCTCAAAACCTTATAGATTTCAAACAATAAGCTATTTTTTTATCTAGTTTATGTTGGGTCATGATAAGAAAAGGCAGAAATACAAACTATTGTACCAGTTCACTGCTGGATGATAAGTCTTCATCAGAATCTTCTATGGTTGAACAGTCAACACAAGATCGTGTCTTGCCATCTAGATTGAGGGATTTGCAGGAAGAGGTGATGAAAGCCTCAGGAGGAGGTGTAGACATCTTCGGGCATTGCATTACCGCGTTAGGGTCTACTATAAGCCATAGGGTAGGATAAAAAGTTCTTTCTAGAGAGAAGAAAAGAAAAACAAAGTGGATTTTCTTTAAAGAAGTTAAATATTAAAATAGGGCAGATGCTCCTTAATGGAATAAGTAACAATGCTTTTAATATATCTTAGTCAGCTCTTGGTTCTAGTTTACTACAAAATTCTCTGCAACATGATGTTGTTAATGGTGGATTCAATACTAAAAGTAGGGCCATGATGCCTCTCTGGAAAAATAGAACATTACCAATTATGAGCACCAGATTCTGTAATGGGACATTGCTGCAGGGAACTAGTCTGATTGCTGTATGTGGAGTCGGGAAGGAATTTTCCAGCTAACATGGAGCTTGTTCTCTGCCCCATGGGGTTTTTTTTGCCTTTTTTTCAGGATCCACATGTTGGTTGGACTTTATGGACTTAAGTCTACCTTCAACCTTAAAAATATGTCCAATTTACATATTGCACTTGTGTATTACACATTGATTAATCATGGAGGATCAAATTATGAGCAAAATACACACTGGCCTCAAGTCACCAAGGCGTTTTCACCCAGAACTCTGGCTTAAAATTCCTTAGAATGTTCTCATTTTTTGCACAACTGAGAAGGTGCACAAAAATGTTGCAACTTTTGGTGTTTTAATTCCGCATCAGCTAGAATCTCCAACTTTTAGAAAAGTGGGCACACCTGGTCAAGCTAGTGAGTGGCAAAGCCTGCCTGACAAATTACTAAAATTTATACTGTAAATTATGCCAGAAGTGTATGCCAGCGCCTGCACGTGGCAGTTGTAGGATGCAAACAACATTAGGAGGTGCACACCTTGTTAGGCCCCGTTCACACGTCCGTGAAAAAAACGTACCGTTTTTCACGGACGTATTAAAGGGGTGGTTTGCACTCCATGTGCCATGTTTTTGGCGCATGCGTGTTGTCCGTGTGTTATACGTAATAACACACGGAGAACGGATAGTCCCGCCTTACCCGTTTCTTCAGGAGCTGTCTGTGGTGCTGAATGACAGTGGCCGGCACAGGCCACGCCCCACTGACGCTGCTTCCGGACCCCCAGTGAAGAAGATGCGTTGTTCAAATTCACTGGGTGTCGGATGCAGGTGACAGCCACGGCAGAGACTGCAGGGCTGGTGGAGTTTGAGTTTTTTTTTATTTTTAAAATGGCACGTGTGTTTCTCCGGCGCGTGTCACGTGGGCCCACATCCACACTACATCCGTGTGGTACGTGTGCGGGCCGCGTGACACCCATGCTGCCGGAGAAAAACGGACATGCCTCCGTATTGAGCACACGGGCTCACGTCTGCTCCACACGGAGGCACGGACCAATGGCTGAACACGTGCGTGCACATAAACCCATTGATTTTAATGGGTTTACGTGTGCCCGTGTCTCCGGTACATGCGGGCACGGACTTAGCACGTACCAGAGGCACGTGCGTGTGAAGAGGGCCTAAGGAATTTAGCTAATCTTACTCTGACGCATTCTTCAGACTGGCATACAAAACACGCCGCCTTCAGAAATCAGGGCCATTGCGTTTGTACATTTAGTCAAAATTACACACATTACATGTACTTTATACCTCTAATTTTAAGGTTTTGTTTTTTTTTACTTTTGAGTATATATTTTTTTTTAACAATAAAATACTGATTGAATCCTTAACCCGGCTAGATAGACAAAATCTATTACATTCTATTATATTATCTATTATTGAAGCAGCTTGCCCTGCCTACTCTCTGCAGATAGCGCTGTGAAGGGGTTAATTCTGCGCTGCTAAGGACGGATGAAAGAATACAGTACGAGGATATGAAGATTCCAAATGATTTATTGATCTACGATTTTTGAAGTCTCTGACTTCTTCCTTAGGATCCAGCCACAATAATAACAAAGATAAAATAAACTTTTTACAATAAATATTGGGTTTAATTAACAACCATTAAAAGGAAAAAAAAAAAAAAAAAAAAAAAAAGCACAAAGGCCAGAAAAAAATACGGGAGTGGTCAGACCCATCAATTTCAGAATGGTCTGATAGAAAGTTAATTAAAAAACAAGACTAATAGATAAATCAAGATATCTAAAATGCTAAAAACATTAATTTAGAAAAAAGGATTAGCAAAATATGGAAAAAGGGAAAAAAATAAAACACCTGGAATCTTAATATCCTGGAAATGTATTGCTTCATCTGTACTGAGCAGCGCAGAATTAACCACTTTACCGCTCCAATCTCCGATGTTGTCCGACTCAAAGCCCATGGACTTGCAGCTGCTCATGTTTAGGGATGAGCAACCCATGGATGTTCGGGTTCACCCAGACACTACCTAAAAGTTTGGTTCTATACCCGGACAATAGAAAAGCAATCCTGCCTCACAGGCAAAAAGGTGCAGCCCAAATCCTGATATTAGTAACAGTACAGCAAGGATTAAAATATAACTTTTAATATCAATTGTCTAAAACCGACAGATCATAATAGAATAAAGTGCAGTGAATAAATAATAAAGGATAGATCTCACCCGATTCTTCTCCCGAGTAGATCAGACACCACTGGATAACCACAGGCGGAAGAGGGCAGAGTTAGAAAATGGGGGGGACCAATTCAATAAATCCTTACCCCTGTCGTGCCCATGCAAAATACTTCCGCCCTTACAAGGGCAGCACCCAAGTCAGGATAAACTACCCCAATGGATACCATATAAAAGTCAATGATGACCTGAACTTTGATGCTGTAAAATGGTCGTAATAAAGCTATGTGCGCACTGAGCGTTTTTTTGACGCTGCGTTTTTGGCCTCTAAAAACGCATAAAAACGCACCCACAGTAAAAACCCGCACTGGTAAAAACTGCACTGGTAAAAACGCATGCGTTTACTGCGTTTTGGTGCGTTTTTGGCTGCGTTTTTTTATTTCTGCATTTTGCTGCATTTTTCTAATGCATTGCATGGGTGAAAAACGCAGAAAATCACAGAAAAGAATTGGCATGACCATTTTTTTTTCCAGCTCAAAAACGCAGCTAAAAAAAAAAAAAAAAAAATTGCGTGCGGACAGTAAAAATGAAAACTCATAGGCTTTGCTGGAGAAGCAAAGTCATGCAGTTTTGAGCACAAAAGCCCACCCAAAAACGCCGCAAAAAATGCACTGTGCGCACATAGCCTAAGGGCTAGGCAGCTGCAAAATAAAGCAAATGAGGGTAAGAGCAGGACAATTGCCCTTCAAATAAATGTGGATAAAGGGAAAACAAAAAAATATATATGGCGTGGGGTTTCCCCTATTTTTTAATAACCAGCCAAGGTAAAGCATACAGCTGGGGGCTGGAATTATCGGGCTGGGAAGGGTCATAGTTATTTGGCACTTCCCAGCCTAAAAAGAGCAGCTTGCAGCCGCCCCAGAAGTGGTGCATCCAGGAGATGCGCCAATTCTTGTGCTTTATCCAGCTCTTCCTGATTGCCCTTGTGCAGTGACAATCAGGAAACTATTTTTGGGGTTGATGTCAGCTATGAATTATCAGCTAGAATCAAGCCCAGGGGGTTAGTAATGGAGAAGCGCCTATAAGACACCCCCATTACTAACTTGGTAAGTGTAAAGTAAAAAAAAAACAAAACAGACTAATACCAGCCCACAGCTGTATGGTTTACCTTGGCTGGATATCAAATAGGGGGGAACCCACGTTTTTTTTTTTATTAATTATTATTTTGTTCCTATCAGCATCCAGCCATCTTCTCTATGCCGAAAAGCTAGTTGATTGGCTGCATCCTTTCAACAAACTTTATTCAGCATCCAAATTCTGACATGAACTTCCGTTAAAAGTCAGCGTTTGGATTTGAGCCCTGGACACTAGGTTCCTTACAGTTCAGGTTCGCTCATCCCTGGGCCTTATCCTTACTCTCCATAGCGAGGTGAGCCTCTACACCATTCTTTCAGCATAACCCAGATAATACCCTGTTGCGCTGTTTTCTTTTAGCTAACTGCTTACGCTCTGGAGACCCGTCCTCTGATCCACATGGTGACACCTCAGTGCTATGTTGTCTTTTTATGGCATAGCGGTCCACCTTCTCTTCAGCACCTGATTAAGAATTAGAAAGAAAATGGCTGTTATTTACAGTACATTTATACTTTTTCTTTCTCATCAAATGATGACTTTGGCTTAAAAGGGCCTCTGTCAGCACATAATGACTGTTCAAACCAAGTGCAGACGCTCGTGCATCATAGCGGGGCTGATCATTTACATGCACCCTCCCACCTGCTCGTTTGCCCCGTATTACCCCCTTCTCTGGTTCTGTGAAGCCAAAGCCGTCAATTAAAGAAGAGGGGAGGGTGGAGACAGAGGGAAAACAAGCAAGTAGAAAGTGATCTTAAATGATCTGCCAGGATGTACCAAGCGCCTGTACTTTATTTGAATAGTGATTAGGCAGGACATCTCTTCTCCCGGCCTAGTCATACCTCAGATCTTATAATCACATCTCATTGCAAATGACTGACAGCCTTCGCTAGGTTGCATTCACATGTTGCGGCCAAGGTGCATTTTTTTGGCTCAAACGCAGCAAAAAAATGCACCATTTGCACAATGTTTGAATATTGGGGCTAAACATCGCAGTTTTAGGCCATGTTCCCACAATTAACTTTTCACTGAATTTTGGCACCTATTATGTAAAGTAGGTTTCTTGCATTTTTTCATTGTGTTTTTAGCACGTTCTTTTGACGGTGTGTAGTGCCCCTGAGACTGCTCGCTACAAGGTATATTATTATAATCTTCCCGGGCATGAAGAGGTTAACCCGGTAAGTTTACACACACCTCACATAGCTCATCTAAACAGTCAGGAAGTGACTCAGCCAATTCCTAGCAGACCCAGGCACTGGGGGAACTCCGGGTCATCATAACAACATCTGGATCCTTGCAAAGGTGGGGTGCAGGAGTAGGAATAAGTTACAAAGCAGACAGGAAGGCGCAGTCAGTTCCAGTCAGACAGAGAGAGTAGACACGCTGTGGAGCAGCTCCCTGAGGGTTTTTTGCCAGGCACCCCTCAGGGAGGCAGAACAGAACCGTCTGGGATGTAACACCGCACCGACCTCTGCAGGAGTCTCCTGCAGAAGGGAGCCAGCCAGACCAGGGCTAGTAACACCTGGAGGGACGGGACCCGGTACCAGTAATCGTGGGCAAAAGGAGTACAATTGCCAGGGAGAGTACGATATGAGTACTCACGGGACTGAGCACAGGCAGGGTACGGAGCCCTAGTTCAGGACGACGCTTCAAGCTCACCTGATAAAAATGTGCTCGGCGAGGGGACCCTCATTAGTGTTCGGGGCACAGCAGCAAAGAGGGAACCTGGGAACGGGGACAGCGGTCCAACCCAAGAGGAGGTTAAAGCTGTCTGCCATACGGGCCAAGACAGAGAGAGAGCGAGCGCAGGAGGGGATCCCAAGACACTTCAGGCCACGGGAACCCACCAAGTACAGAGTTGTGCACAGAGGAGATAGCTCACCGATTACCAGACTGGACCGGACCTCACACCTGCCCAGGATTGACCGGAGTCTGATGGCAAGGACCAGCACCTGGGGTGCGATACCATCTTAACCAGAGAATAAAAGCATCTGGAACCCGCACCCGGTGACTGAGTAAATTCCGCCGCCCTGTGCCCCGGTGCTCCCGTGGACTGCCGCCCCGTTCTCACCAACCTCCCGGGGTAATCCCACTCCGCCTGTGGGGAGCGATACTATCCTGGCTGCACCCAGCACCTGCCCCGGAGAGAGACTCTGCAGCAGCGGCCAATTCCTGGCCACTCACCACGGGTGGCGCTGCAAAGCATCCCCCATCCCTATCCAACACCGCTCCTGGGAGAGGAAAAGTTGCAGGAAGGGTCGGCGGCGGAGGAGGAGGCCGAGACCCAGTCACCATTGGAACCGGCTACATGCTTCCCAGGGACCCTTCGCCCTCCTTCCATCCCCCCCCCCTCTCGCACTTGTTTGTCTTTTCATGTAGCCGACGGGGCCACGGAGCCAGGTCAGGCCAGTCACAGCAACCCCAAGAAACCACTGGCCTGGTGACACGTACCCTAAGGCCCCGTGGGGCACTACAGGTGGATTTTTGGCTTCTTTATAAAGTGCTTTGTTTTTGATACTTCCTGGTATTTGGCTTAGACAAAACTTCACTGATATGTACCACCCCTGCTCGAATCCAGATGTCACTACTCGTGGCTCGAGGGTCTCCGGACCTGGGGGCTGAGGGTCACACCCAAATGAAGAGGAGGGCTATTTACAAGGGAGATATATAGTTTGTGACGCCACCCGTGGTGTACGGTAATAGCGCGAACCACCGCTGCCGTTGGGAGTACCTGGGGTGATGGAGTGGGGTAGCCAGATGACGTTACCCTCCACGGGTAGGGGAAGGCCCCGGGACTCTGGATGGTGGATTGGGGTGCAGGGGGAGCGCAGGCTTGCTGGTCGCAGGGGTTAATCAGGTACTCACTCAGCAAGAAAGCAGATGCTGACAACGTGGTAAACCAAGTCTCTGGGTGCCGATGCCCTCTTGGGGAGCTCGTTCGGGTCCCGTCCCCTGCAGCACTGCCTGGTGGTCCGTGGCCTGCCTCCGGGCACAGTAATTTTAGCGTGTTCAAATGGCCCGTCAGCTTTGAGCTTTCCGGGCCCCGCACCCTGCTAAGAGTAGCAGAGGAGCTTGCTCTCAGGAGCTCACGCTTGGGATTTCAGTGGGCTGCTTTGCTTGGAAAGCCCTATCCCCCTCGTTGCGCTAGTGCCCCCGATCTCTGAGCTTTGTGGGAACAGTTCATATAGGCCCTGTCCTCCGCAGGTTAATTGCCGGGTTGCTTGAAGCTTCTCCCCGACCTAGGGTCCATGTACCACGACAAGTCTTCGGTCCCAGCCCGGCTACTGAACTGCGGCTGCTGGCTATCCTCCAAGACTAGCCAAGCACCCAGTCCCAATCTCCTGCGACCGGGTCTCCGACTCCTCTAGGTCGAGACCACAGTCTGTGACCAGGGCCAAATTTGGAGTTCATCCTGCCCTAGACACGGTCATTGGTGGCGCCCCCTTCTGATCAGTCAGATTAAGGTTTTGTGCACACAGCATTTTGTTTTCAGACAGATGCACCCTGTAACCCACCCAAAATACCCAAACTATGAATTCTAAAAGGAATGAACTCATACACTGCAGTGTAAAAACGACTTACTGTTCATATGTTCAGTCTTTGAAGTTTTTTTTAAGCGGGTCAGGTTTCCTCAGACATGAAGCAGCTAAATGTGATCGGTCCATTATATGGGTGGCGTCTGCTTGGATGCCGCTTACTAGTTTATTAAATTAAGTAGAATCAAGTAGCTAAACGATGTTTGAAAAAAAAAAACGACCAAGAAGCAACAGCACGAACTTCTGGGAGGCGGAGCATTGGAATGGCTGCTTCTTAAGAGAGCTCCCTGTTACAGCCTGAGAAAAGCCCAAATAGAAAATCAGCAGAGGGCTTACCGAAAACCAGGCAGTGGGGATAAGGCCAGGACAAGGGCAGTGCAGCGTTAGCCCGGCTCTCCTGTGTCCCCGGGGGTCCTAGAAGCTCGTCACACCGAGCAGCAGCAAGCTCAGCAAACAGGACTGCACGCTGTGTTTACCTGTCACACAGAGCTCCGTGGACAGGCCCACCGTCTGAGATACTGTGAGTGAGGGGGGAGCTGAGAGCCCCTGGAGACATTCGGCTGTGAGAGCAGGTCAGGAGATAAACGGGGCTGAGGAGGGGGCAGATACATCCCTGCAGGTCTCATCTTAAATGGCTGCTGCACAAGGCCTGTAATCTGCAACAGTAAACAGAGGCAGATAAGCCTGAAGTGCATCACAGCTCAACTTGATTAACCCCTACTTCACCACTTCACCAGCACTGACAGTATAGAAGAGGGTGAAAAACAAAAAGAAGTGGGATCAGTCATCTGGCCTGCCTCCTGCCCTTCTGACTGGTCTTTTTCAAGTAACATCTATACACTCTCATACACAGCGTGGAAATAATTGTGAAACAGCCAAGTTTACCACACAGATGTAATTAAGCTTATGTTATTGTGACGTCACCACAGTCTCTAAAGAAGCTCCATATTTACAGTTCTTACTATGGATAAATTTGTGGGTAAGAGCAATGCCACACAACCAAGTAAAGGAATTAGACCGCAAAGACGAAACCAAAATGCACCCCCATCACCAGGGGCTTCCCCTGAAGCAACTACAGACGCACCCCAGGCCACTGCTAAGGCCATCACGGATCTCTTGATGCCGGTGATTGATGGGCGGCTGGCAGCCTTCCAGTCTTCATTATACGTTATAGTCACCCAAGTTAATGCCCAGGGTTCAAGGCTAACAGATGTGGAGCAGAGGGTCTCTGACATGGAGGACTCTGTAAAGAAAATTTCAGAGATGCTGGAGAGCAGGAATAAGGACATTGCTGTATTGCTGGACAAGGTAGATGATCTTGAGAACAGGTCCAGACGCAATAATTTAAGGTTGGTGGGCGTCCCTGAATCGGTTCGGCAAGCTGATCTACTGAAACTCACTTCAGAATGGCTACCAGGAGCTTTGAAATTGGATCTAAAGTCGGGGCCAATTGCTATTTAAAGGGCCCACAGAGTGGGCCCACCTCGAAATGATGGAGAGGTCAGACCCAGACAAGTAATTTTTAAGGTCCTGGACTTCCAAGACAAGATCAGATTGCTGACAGCATTTAGAAAAAAAAAAAAAAAAAAAAAAAAAAAAATCGCTTACTTACCTACAATAACTCTAAACTGCTTTTGTTCCAAGATTACTCAGCAGCCTTGACAACAAGACGCAAAGCCTTCAATCCAGTATGCAAACTATTGGCGGAAAAATATATTCTCTTCAGTCTACTGTATCCTGCTGTTCTACGCTTCACTACAGGGGGAAAGAATTGGACTTTTGAAGATCCTAAGTTGGCTTTAAATTACCTTCTTCAGGACAATGGAGCTTCGCCAGCAGTCAACATAGACACTTAAATCGGAGACGTCACTGTGCTAGAGTTCTGATGTTCATTCTGTTTTTCCTTTTTTTTTCAGTGTCAAGACTGCCAGAGAGGCAGGTGACATTGTCATTAGATTAAGGTTTTTGTTTAGATGGGAAGGGGTTAGGGGGGCTCTGCGTGCGTACCTTTAGTTTAGCTCTCATATGGGTTGTCGCGTTTACTCGCTGGGATGGACGAGGGAACCCAAATAGGTTGTTTATAATTTTACAATTAATTCCTCCTTCTGGAATAGGATAAATGACTAACACAGAGAGCACAAATGTGTCCACGATTAAATCGCTGTATTGGTGCTCCTGGAATGTTAACGGGTTAAACTCTCCTATTAAGAGGAAAAAAGTTTTAAATTATCTACATCGTTTAAATTGCCATATTGTCTTCTTACAGGAAACACACTGGATGAAGGGCAATCACCCATTTCTTCACAGCAGAAAATATGCCGTATGCGCAGAAGCGTCATTTACGAGAAAACAAAGAGGGGTAGCTATATTGATCAATAAGCATATTAGTCATGAAGTTCTGGAGGTTTCAGAGGACCCTATGGGGAGATTATTATTGGTGAAAGTGAAGATAGAGGGCACTATCTACAACTTAGCAAACATATATGCACCAAATATTCCTGATCCACAGTTCAGAGCCAGATTGATCGAAAGTATCACAGGTTGGGATATGACTAATTTAATTGTAGGCGGAGATTTCAATGAGGCTCATGATGGAATTTTAGACAGGTCAAGTCCCCAGCCATCACCTCTATTGGCGCTCCATAGTGGTTTGCAATATCTCGTCAATCAATTGGGACTAATAGACACATGGCGCATGCAGCACCCAATAGATAAAGATTATACATTTTATTCACATGTCCATGACTTACATACACGGATTGACTATTGGCTACTAAGCCCAGCACTGACGCCACATTTACTTTCCTCCAACATCCTAAACATCTGTATTTCGGATCATGCACCGGTTACTTTTAATTTGCTATTATCTACCACAATACTACGGGAAAGAAGCTGGAGGTTTCCTTCATATTTATATCAATCTGAGGATTTCAAAGCTTCTTTACAAAACTACTGGAGCTTTTATGAGAATGATAATCACGAGCATAGTGGGGACGCTGGTTTGTATTGGGCTGCCTCCAAGGCAGTAGTAAGAGGTCAGATAATATCATATGTCAGCCATAAGAGAAAAAAGCTCCTGGAACAAACTATATCAGCACAAAAACTTCACGCAGGCATATAAAAGATTTTAAAAATAACAACACGGATACGACAAAACAACATTTCTTGGAGGCCAAGGAGGCGGCGGACACCTTGGCCCATGAGATGGCACTTAGTAACCTGGACTACCAGAAACATAAATACTTTAAATGGGGCAACAAACCTGGGAAATTACTAGCTTCTTTAACCAAACCCTTTAGAACCACCACTAGAATCCACAAAATTAAAAAGAAAGATGGTACCATGGTAACAAAAGATGAGGAAATAGTGGAGGAGTTCAGGGCATTCTTTGGCTCCCCCTATGAGGCGGAACCGAGGGAGGTTGACGGGGAAGCTGATTTTATCCATGGTACCATAGCGCCCATCTTGACAGAGGAACAAAGAGTAGTACTAAACGGCCCTATAAATATTTCAGAAATAGTAAAAACTATTGGCACTCTTAAACTAGCCAAAAGCCCAGGGCCCGACGGATTTAGTGACGAATATTATAAGATCTTGGGAGCCTCTATCGGTCCTCATCTATGTGCAGTGTATAATAAGATAGTCACAGATAGAATAATTCCCGACAGGTTCAATGAGGCAAACATAGTATTACCTAAGCCAGGAAAAGACCCACTACAGGTGGAGGGATACAGACCCAACTCATTACTCAACTCGGATTTTAAAATCTTTACTAAAATACTAGCTGGTAGATTACAACAAGTGATTCCAGATCTTATTCTGCCCTTCCAAACGGGATTCGTGCATGGGAAATCCATCACCTATAACATCAGGATGGCTATTGGGGGCTATCTCTTATAGCAGGAACCATAGATGTACCAAACATATAGTAGTTAGCCTTGATGCGGACAAGGCCTTTGACAGGGTCTCTTGGGCCTATTTACATAATCTTTTGGCATGTCTCCAGGTGGGATCCTGGTTTTGCGAAGCAGTCAAGATGATATACACAGAACCCAAATCCAGACTATCTATAAATAATACATTCTCTGAGCCATTTGAGGTACAGAGGGGAACGAGGCAGGGGTGTCCCTTGTCTCCTTTATTGTTTAATTTGGCTCTGGACCCAATGTTGAGGACCCTACATAATTTAGCAATATTTCAGGGCATGAGAGTCGGTGGGACAACAATTAAACTTTTGGCTTTTGCCGATGATATTTTATTGTTTATTGCCAATCCCTCTCAAGCGATTCCAGAGATAATGAACACATTGAATAATTTTGGAAAGGCCTCAGGCTTCAGGGTAAATTACAAAAAAACTGAGGCATTGGCAATGTACAAATCGGGTAAAATTGATAACAACTTATTTCCCTTCCAGTGGTGTACCAGGTCCATTAAATATTTGGGGATTCAGCTCCCAGCAAACCCCTTGTTACTATATCAAATTAATTATAAGCCTCTTATAAATTCATTAATACATCTACTCCAATCTTGGAAACATCTGAAAATATCCTTTTCGGGCCGATGTCACTTAATTAAAATGGTAGCATTCCCCAAAATAATGTTCTTATTTCAGACTCTCCCGTTGCTTCTACGCAAATCAGATATTAAGCTACTAAATTCATCCTTTGGAAAATTCATTTGGGGGCACAAGGGTCGTACTAGGATCAGCTTAATCAAGCTTCAATTACCAAAAGGGGCAGGGGGCATAAATCTTCCAGATCTGGGCAGATATAATCTAGCAGCAAATTTGAGATATGTGGTGGACTGGGTGCGAGGAGTATCTCACTTTGCCAATGTACAATTGGAACAACAGCTATGTTCACAAGTCTCGTTAACAGCATTGCTGCATTTAGGGAACGAGGAAATACCAAGTGAGGTTAGGGATCATCCAACACTATGGTATACTATACAAACGTGGAGGAAGGTGAGGAAACTTGGTAAAATTAACACTTCAAGTTCCCCATTTCAACCCTTTATTGGAAATCCGAGATTCCTCCAGGGTCGCCCTCCGAGGATTTATGAAACATTGTCAATGCAGGGTTGTGCTTATGCTGCAGATCTAATGGAGCCTGATTGGTCGTTGCTTTCTTACGAGAAGGCGGCACACCGATTTCCAGCTTTTGTAGGTCAGCCTTTTCTTTTTCTTCAGGCGCGTAGCTTGGCACAAAAATATCTTGTTGACAAGCCAAAGGGAGATCTTGGAGGAAGTGTGGATAACTTTCTTAGGAGGGCAAGAAGCCAGGCGTCCTCGACTAGTCAGGTTTATTCAATGTTGCGTACAGTTTGGACATGGGAGGGGAAAACAACAGGTCCAGCAAAATGGAAGGTAGACATGCCAGAGTTCGAGGTAATGGATTTTTTACAAGCCACGCTGTTGCAATGTAAATTTCTGTCGTCCAGTAGCTACACAGATATGGCCTTGATGATTCTACATAGAGCATATATTACTCCAAAAATTCAATCAAAAATGGACACAAATGCCTTATACTCTTGTTCTAAATGTGGCATAAGAGACACTGACCTGTTTCACCACTTATGGGACTGTGTTCAGATACAGGGAGTATGGAGAAGCGTTCACTCACTCTTACAAAACACATACAATATTCAGTTTGCTCTGACACCACAGTGGGCGATTTTTAACATGTTGGAGGAGGCTCAACAAAGTCTTCCGAGAGGTACCAGGGCAATGTTAACTATTTGGGCCTCGGCCACTAGGAAAAGTATCCTACATCTCTGGGTAAATCCTGAAGCACCCTCTCTAGCGTTTATCCAAACAAAACTAATGTTCATATTCAAAATGGACTGGCTGGATGCACTGTCGAATAAGGAGAAGTTGACTAAGGGTTTCTTTGAAACATGGTCTTTATTTATACCTAACTTGGCTACAGTGCTTAAGGATAGACTTAAATCTCAGTTTGGACAGACCTCTTGGTACCTTCTTGAACTGCTTAATGGACACATACCAATTACATAAGTTACCATTTTAAGTTGCTTCTGGTCGCACGCAGAGCAGGGGGAGGGGTGGGCGGGACTGTTTTGATTATAATGTCATCAATGAAATGCTCTTTGTATAAGAGAAGATTGTAAAAGAAATTCGGTTAAAATTCAACAAAAAGATGTTTAAAAAAAAAAAAGAAGCAACAGCACAAAAGAAAAAAAAAAAAAAAAAATCTATAATATATACACACTACAGTTCAAAAGTTTAGGGTCGATTACATATTTCTTTATTTTTGAAAGAAAAGAACATTTTTTTGTTTCAATGAAGCTAACATTAAATTAAAACAGAAATACACTCTATACATTGCTTATGTGGTGAATGACTAATTTTAGCTGCAAACGTCTGTTTTTTAATGGAATATCTACATAAGTGTATAGAGGCCCATTTCCAACAACCACCACTCCAGTTTTCTAATCGTAAATTGCGTTTGCTGTAATAGAAGGCTAATGGATGTTTAGAAATCCCTTGAAAATCCTTTTGCAAGTATGTTGGCACAGCTGAAAACAGTTTTGCTGATTAGAAAAGCTATAAAACTGACCTTTCTTTGAGCTAGTTGAGAATCTGGAGCATTACATTTGTTGGTTCCATTAAACTCTCAAAATGGCCAGAAAAAGAGAACTTTCATGTGAAACTCGACAGTCTATTCTTGTTCTTAGAAATGAAGGATATTCCATGCGAGAAATTGCCAAGAAACTGATGATTTCCTACAACAGTGTCTACTACTCCCTTCAGAGGAGAGCACAAACAGGCTCTAACCAGAGTAGAAAGAGAAGTGGGAGGCCGCACTGCACAACTGAGCAGCAAGACAAGTACATTAGAGTCTCTAGTTTGAGAAATTGATGCCTCACAGGTCCTCAACTAGCAGCTGCATTAAATAGTACCCGCAAAACGCCAGTGTCAAGGTCTACTGTGAAGAGGCGACTCCGGGATGCTGGCCTTCAGGGCAGAGTGGCAAAGAAAAAGCCCTATCTGAGACTGGCTAATTAAAGAAAAAGATTAATATGGGCAAAAGAACACAGACATTGGACAGAGGAAGTTTGGAAAAAAAGCGTTATGGACAGACGAATCGAAGTTTGAGGTGTTTGGATCACACAGAAGAACATTTGTGAGACGCAGAACAACTGTTAAGATGCTGGAAGAGTGCCTGACGCCATCTGTCAAGCATGGTGGAGGTAATGTGATGGTCTGGGGTTGCTTTGGTGCTGGTAAAGTGGGAGATTTGTACAAGGTAAAAAGGGATTTTGAATAAGGAAGGCTATCACTCCATTTTACAACGTCATGCCATACCCTGTGGACAGCGCTTGATTGGAGCCAAGTTCATCCTACAACAGGACAATGACCCAAAGCATACCTCCAAATTATGCATGAACTATTTAGGGAAGAAGCGGCAGCTGGTATTCTATCTGTAATGGAGTGGCCAGCCCAATCACCAGATCTCAACCCTATTGAGCTGTTGTGGGAGCACAGCTTGACCGTATGGTACGCAAAATGTGCCCATCAAGCTAATCCAACTTGTGGGAGGGGGGAGGGGGGAGGGGGGGGGGGGGGAGCATGGGGTGAAATATCTCCAGATTACCTCTGCAAATTACCAGCTGGAATGCCAAAGGTCTGCAAAGCTGTGATTGCTGCAAAGGAGCATTCTGTGTCAAAAGCAAAGTTTGAAGGAGAAAATTATTATTTCAAGTAAAAATCATTATTTCTAACCCAGTCACTGTCTGGACGATATTTTCTATTCATTATGCAACTCATTTGATAATTAAAAGTAGGATTTTTCATGGAAAAGACAATATTGTCTGGGTAACCCTAAACTTTTGAACGGTAGTGTATATATATTTGCTTCAGGTTAAAATGATGACTGTCCTGAAGTGTATTCTGTCTGAATAAATCAGGGGGTTCACAGACAGCCACAAGACCTCGTATGCACATACCCTGAGAGTGTCTATAGCCTTCAGATAGTAGTTAAGACCTCCATACATATTAATCAAAACTTGTCTAAACCCGCCATTATCAACAGGTTCTGCTCACAGTCCAATGTGAATGGGGGCACTAACCTACACTTGTCGGGTGGGGAATAAGAATCAAGCATGTCCAATTACGGAGTGTAGATCCTATTATCCTCTAAATGATAAGCTGCTGCCAGAGATGTCTAGCAGCGACTCTAATAGAGAACACAAACACTTGGCAGAATGAGTGCTCCTGTATATGGGAGAGCTGAGCAAGATAGCTGTCGGTTGAAAGATCAGACTATAGTGTATGGGGGATTTAGTCTCTTACTCGGCTGACAGACATGCAGATAGCTGTATGTTTAGTCCAGCACGCTGCCCTATGTTTTAGGATCAAGACTGATAATGTAAAGATTACAACATCCACATGACTGTCACCAGAACCACCATCAGTACAGTAATACATCACCAAAAGCACCCTAAATATAATAATACATCACCAGAACCACCCCAAAGACAATAATAGATCACCAAAACCCCCGTCAGTACATGAATACATTGCCAAACTTAGTACAGCAATCAAGTGAAGTGTCAGTTTAGACCCATATAAATATATGTATTGCATTAACGTACAACTCCCAGTATGTCCTTAACAATGGTAAGGAGATGCTGGTAGTTGTTACCAGCCATCACCAGACTGTGGACCATATAGAAACCACAATACTGATTAGCCACAGGCAGTAGACTTAACTTTTGGAAGATATCATGGGGCATCATGGGGTGGGACTCGAGATCCCCACCAATTGCTCAAAAGACCTCTTAAGTGCACAGCTCAGGAGACAGGACTATGAAATTCTATTCCCGGCATCCATTCTGTCTGCATGCTCTTCTGTCTCCTGAACTGTGGTCTTCTAAGCAGTCTACTCAGAAGGGGCTTAAAATAGAAATAATATCCCAAAACTTTAGATATTCTTTATAGCAGATTCCTCAAACTTCAACGTTACCCCTCTATGTGATCGGAAAGTTATTCCCTATCTCTGGGGGTCTGACTGCCGTGTGATGTGGCCCCCAACAATTGTGTGAACCGGGGCTCTTCTGAATGTAGTGGAGATCGATCAACCGCACCTCTGCTCCATTCATTCTAACGCCAAAGATCAGCATGAGTGCTGCACTCAGCACTCCCATTAAGTATGAATGAAGTGGTAGTGTGAATGATCAAACTCTGTTCTGGTTCTGGGAAACACTCGGGGCCACGGTAGTCGGACCCCCAGCGATTGGAAAGTTATTCCCCATCCCAAGGAAATGGGATAAGTTTCCAATGTGAGAAAACGCCTTTAAAAAGGAGCATTAACACTGCGACCAAAGATAGGAAACGGATTTATCTAAACAGTGTCCATCACCCGATGCACAAGCAAAACTTTCATACGTCGGGTGAGATGATTTTTAAGCTGACTGAAAGGGGATCTGTCACCCCAAAATAACACCTACACTGCAGAAATATTTATATAGGGGACATATATAATCCCCCATTATATAGAGTTCAGCTTAAAGGGAACCGGTCACATCCTTTTTTTAATATTAAACTGCTCTCTTGTTAGTCAGAAAATGTGCATCACTTGCACTGCGTCACTAACAAGACATTGAGGCAGTTTAATATCGAAAAATGATGTGACAGGTTCCCTTTAATATTTACTGAAAAAGCGACATTTATTTAATATGAAAATGAGGACATTTCTGCGCACCCTCGGCGCGGCATAAGCCTGGGTGCACCGATACCACCGAATATAGGAAAATACTAGCCAGTCCTTTGTCTTGATTGATAGTGATCCATTGGTAAGAGTGAGCACTGTAACATCAGATCTCCTGTCTGCACCGCACCCAACACATGAGGAGCACAGCCGCACACTCCAAGCGTCACAACAGGTGTGCACACAACATTGGAGGAGCACAGTGGCACACTCCAAGTGTCAGTGCAGGTGTGTACACAATGAGGTGGAGCACAGCGGCACACTCCAAGTGTCAATGCTGCGTTCTGATGCCCGAATCCTGTGTCTGTAGCTGCCACTGATGCACCTGGAATATAGCAAGTGAGCGGCTTCTCTGGGGAGGGGGACACGGCGCTGTGATGTGCCGTCTGCTCACTTCAACAACCTTCCTCCTCATTGAATCTGCAGTCAAATATAGGCAGCAACCAGGTGTCAGAACACACCAGCAGTCACATTGTGTGCACACCCTCGCCAAGACTGCAGTCACATTGCCTGCGCACCCACGCCGACACTGCAGTCACACTGCATGCAGACCCACACTGACAATGCAATCACATTGTGCATGTGTGCCACCCCCGTGCCAGCAGCCGGGCTGCTCGGATCTGGATCTGCGGTAGCTCGAGGGGTCTCCGTACCCAGGGGTCGTGCGGCCACTCAGTAAAAAGGGGGATTGAAAGTTCGTGACGCCACCCACGGTGTGTTGTAATGTGGGAGACCACCGCTGCTGTTGGGGGAGCCCGGTGGCGATGGTGTAATAGAAGGATGTTTAACCCCTCCATGAGTAGGGGGTTTGTGCCCCGGGGCCCGTCAGGTGTTGGTGTTTGGGGTGCCGTTGGGTAGTGGAAAAGGGGCTTTTCAGCGTACTCACTCAATACAGGAATAATGACACCGACAGCTTGTAAACCAGAATTCTGAGCACCACTGTAGCCTGGAGGGAGCACGCCGGGATCCGTGCCCTTGGTGTTGCTGTTAGCCTGTGGCCTTTCCCATGGCACCTTCTCACTAGTTGGACCCTCAAGCTTGAAACTTTTCAGGTCCTGCTGACCCGTATGGCTAACGGAGTGAGCTTGCTCTCAGGGTTCACGCGTAGTATTTCTTTGGACTGTATTTGGGAAAGTCCTATCCCATCAGTGCGCTAGTACCCAGATTTTGGAGCGGGTTGGGGATGAATCTAAAAGTCTTCACCCCAGTCGGGTAAATTACCGGGACACGTGAAGCTACTTCCCGGCCTAGGGTCCACGTACCCAGTCGTGCCCTGGCCCCTACCCGTTGATGGCTCAAGGCCGCCGGCTGCCCTCCTCAGGAGTCCGTGCCCCTTGATGCGATCCCCTGCGACCGGGGTTCCAGCTCCTACCAGGCCCAGACCAAAGTCTGCCACCTAGTAAACTCCAGGAGCCCTGCTCCAGACCGGTGACCTCTCTCTCCCAGAGAGTCACTTTTCCACCTCCTCCCACTCTTGTTTCACTTCTTTGTCACTTTCTCACTTCTCCCTACCTACCCCCAAGTGGGCGGCCCTATTCCCATCAGGCCCCCCAATGGTGTGTCTGGTGGGTTCGGTGTAAAGTGTTCCTAGGATTTTGACTGGCTAAGCTGTTAGCAACACCAAAGGATCAGGATCCGTAACCAAGAAGGAGTGCATACTGTACGGAAGGCCAGATTGCACAATACCCTGTGACGACCTGATAGGCCAGGGCGTCACACATGCACCCACACTGACACTGCAGTCACATTCTGTGCACACCCACACTGACACTTGGAGTGCTACTCTGCTCCTCCAGTGTCAGGACACGTGCAGAAACGCTAAGTGATTTTTTTACAGCACTGACTCTCACCAATGGACGTCTGTCAGTTAAGACGAGGACTGTCTTTAACATGCAAATAGAAGAGTGCAACGCTGCACCAAGACATCGGCACACCAGGGGGGACAGAACCGTCTGCATATATAAAATAACATATTAAGTAAAAACTGAATATGCCAGTGTGACGTCCCCTATATAAATGTGTATGCAGATTAATTGTCATTTTGGGAGTAAAATACTCTTAAAATGTCATTGTTCTTAGCAACACATTGTACGGAGTCTCCCAAGACTTCCCTCTCGTCTGGTCTTCTGCAACACATACCGAAACGGTGCCTGTACAGGGAATCTGTCACCAGGTTTTTGTTCCTCGATCTGAGAGCAGCATAATGTAGAGACAGAGCCCCTGATTCCAGCAATGTGTCACTTACTGAGCTGTTTACTGTCATTTTCTCTGCTGCAGATCTAGCAGTTATACAGAACTCATGTATATGCTGGACTACCTGCAGGACACCAAGTAGTCCTGTAATGATAAGCTATTGCTGCATAAACAGTGATTTTTTATCAAAACTACACTAAGCAGCCCAGTGAGTGACACATAGCTGGAATCAGGATCTCTGCCCCCTACATTATGCTGCACTCAGATTAGGTGGCAAAAACCTGGTGGCAGATTCTCTTTAAGATAAACCATGTCAATGTAATGCTCCTCACTAAAGAGTAACCACCCTAAGTAAGCCCTAGGCTGTGCCCAGAATAAATAATTGCCCATCACTGAGGTCACTGCACAAAAAACAACAACACTGGCTCACTTATAGTATACGGCCTCCATGTTATTCTCTCCTATAACATATTGCCACTATACTGTCCATAGTGAAATATGACAGTCACCATGCCCCCTCAAATGAAGACCCCCACTGTACTCACCACTATGAATTATACACTCCACACCTTCCTCACTTATGAAAAATCACCTCCACTGTCCCCACCTCTCCATGCAGCCCCCACTTCACTGTCCCTCTCATGATGTCACCACTCTATAATGATGAACCTTCTGCTTCGCATTCTGCATACCGAGC